>NC_065506.1:36423056-36429061 GCF_006386435.1 Epinephelus moara
CTAATGTTTAAATTTGTTTGATGATCTGAAACATTTAAGTGTGGAAAACATGCAAAAAAGTAAGAAATCAGGAAGGGGGCAAACACTTTTTCACACCACTGTATATATATATATATGTGTGTGTGTGTGTGTGTGTGTGTGTGTAATGTGTATATATATATATGTATATATATATAATGTATATATTATCTTTAAAATTATCTGTAATGCTTGAATAAAAAAAACCATTTGTCTGGTTTAAAATGATTTTGTAAAAGGTCTAAAAGGAGACTATGCCCATTTTAAATGGTCCAAAAGACTATTTTTTAGTCCAAAAATATTAGAAAATATGAACAACTCTCCCCCAAATACTGAAACCAGAGTGCTGAAACTCCAATTTGAAATGCCAGAGTGTGTAAAGTCTGCAGCTGCTCCACAGACAATTAGTTTGGCAAGATGTTCTCCATAACTCTATGAGCACCCAGGATGTTCTGAGTTTATGGGAACATTGTCTGTTTCAGACCTGAGAACACTACAGAAGAAAAAAAGGGAATGAAAATAAACATTCTGGGGTCCACAAAATCAGGCTCTCATTCATTGTCAATGGAGCAGCTCCAGACTTTATCACAAATTTGAGACTGACTTCTCTGGTTTCTGGCTTTGAGAGAGAGTAGCTCACAAATATTGATTGAACCACTCTAGGCCATGGAAATCAGATATTGGAATTCTTGGTTCAGGTGGTCTTCCCCTTTGAAAAGCATTACATTTAAGTGCCTGATACCTGACTCCAGTCTGGGAAATCATCTGCAAAATGGCTGCACAAGCAATAAAAGAAACCCAGAAATATATTTTCTTGGTTAATAGAGATTGAAAAATTATGCTGATGTCTTGGTAGCTGACTAGCTTGCTAGCTAACATCACATTATTATATTATTATTATATTTCCATGTCCAATCCCCCCTCTTTGATGGCATATGATGTCTGTAATTTATCTTAAGTCCAGCAGCAAGGGTGCGGCACTTGTTACCAATCCTCTAATATCAGTGCAGACTGGCAGGGCACAAGCAGGGGTTGCTAACATTAGCCTATAGAGCACCATTAGTGGTCTGGTAATCATACGTGTCTATGTTTTTCTATCTCCCTTAGATAAATGGCAGTTGTCATTGTGATAGTTCCATTATTGCCATTGTCGTGTTTGCTTATGTAAAGGCCAGCTTCACAACTGATGACATGTCAGTGTCTTGAAGGGTTGTCCCATTTCATAGGGACGATTTCAACCATTACCCCTTGAACTGTTCAGAGGAGCAAAGGGCCAGTCAAAAATGAGGGGTAGGGGTAAAAATAAAAAATGGATTTGGGCCCAGTTGCCATCTAGATGACAACATTTGAGAGAAAAATCCAAAGCAACTCTCTGTTTTTGAAAACATGATAGAAATGTGAGCAAAATCCAATTTTCCCAGCTGTCATTTAATGCACCCTGGTGTGATCAGATGATAAATGTTGCATTAAGAGAAGTGCTGGCACAGCCCATGACCCCTGTGACACATCACCAGTGCGACCACGCATCTATCCATCACCTCCACGACATGGTTCTGCCACTGACTCCAAGAGAGAGACACCTTCCCCACCTGTTTCTATTTCCCTCTGCTTGTGATGGAGGCAGGAGAGCGAGGAGAGCCTGGAGTGGAGGCGGCTTTGGGCTGAAGATGTGCTAATGGGGAGAGAGTACATTCTCCCACACATCCATTCCCTGCGCTGTCAAGGAGCATCATAGTGGAACGCTGACGATGGGAACCTCGGTCCCTCCCCACCCCGACACCTGCTGCTCCTCCATCTGCTGCAGCCAAACAGCCTCCTGCTTCTCCTGTTTATGCCCCCCATCTACACATCCATCCTTACGCACATTCATTCATCCATGCTATCGTCCATAAAAAAGACAGAAGTTGTGGTCTGCAAAGAAGTTGTTGTCTTCTCCAGAGCGGCAGCCAGTTGTCAGACAGCCGATATTGTTAGTGTGAAACCCCTCAGCCACTGCTGCAAACTTTTAAAGGCTCTGCTGCAGCTGCTCTGGGATCGGGGTGCTTATACTGGAAGAGTGACACTCTGAATTTACAAGCAGGAAGTCACACATTGAATTTACACACAGTCCAGCTCAGTCAGGCTGCACACTGATGCTGAGGAACAGTTGATGAGTGCACGATTTGGCCCCCGGGTACGAAAAAACCATGAAATGTCACCAAGCCAGGTATGTGTCATCTACAACATTTGCATCACTGCTTCCATCTGAGGCAAATGAGGAGGAGAGGGAGACTAGGGTCAGCAGATGGAAGTTTGTGTGTCAGCAAAGGGAGCTCCCTAATTCTGATAGAAAACTACTGAACTGAGGAAACGTGCCTTGTGCAAGGAAGAAAAGAATTGGTGCTTTGTAGAAACACATACAGTAAACATGCACACTGACAGACAAGAAAGCCACCTTTATGATACCCACTGTTTGTGAACTGAGTAGCCTGGAGGACTGAAAAGAACAAATAGCATTTCTTATGTGTTTGCCCGTAGCATCTGCTCTAAAAACAATCTTGGAGTTGCTCTTTCAATATTGTAACATCAGGTGTAGTCGGTGCTCCTTTTCATCACAAGCTCTAATGAGCAAGTGTATTTTTGTGAGACTACGGCACATCTAAGAACATTGAATCCGTGAAGAATGTGCCGTCTCAACTCGATGGGTCCGATGAGAATCTTGAAGTCTCTTAGAGTGTTTCCACAGTGGCTGTGAGAGGCTGCATGGCTTCAGTTATTGTCCATTAAGTCCGGGATTCAAGGATCTAACACAGCCGAGATGGAGCACAGAGGAGAGAGGCTATCAGAGAATATCATTACAGTCAAGAGTGTGTGTGTGTGTGTGTGTGTGTGTGTGTGTGTGTGATGGTGGTTCTGACTGGCACGCTCCTGTACTGTCTCTCCCTGACGTGAATGCAATGCACTCATAACATCAGGGCTAATGAGTATAACGGGAAGTATTTTATAATATGACTTCTGGTCTATTTTCGGACCAAAGCGAACAGCAGGAGCACATACAGAGTTACTCATTTCACCTCAGAGCAAACTTTAATTTTCTCATAAATAATTTGTATTGAAACAACATCCCCTTTCAAACAAGCATCTCAGATTTTATGATCGAAAAAGACCCAATTCATTATTGAGAAACTCCCACCGATGCGTGATTAAACATTTATATCAACCCAGTGAAGACAAACAATGTTGTTGTTAATTCTGCACGTCACTCGCACAATCCCAGCTGTAATACTACATCATGTTGCATATTGTGGCTCCTGTAATTCACTTTAATTGTAGTAGAACAGTTAACAGAAGTCATGTGTTTACATAAGAGCCTTCTTATGAGCAAAGGAGAAGAGCTTAAAGTGATGACAGTGCTGCTAGATATAATATATGTGTGTGTGTGTGTCGGCTGTGTGTCATTTTGTCTGGTGGAGTAAAATAAGTCTGGTTTGTTAGCATAAGGTCTGGCTGAGGTCACCTCTCCTGACTGCATCTGTCTTAACTCCTGCTTTGTGGTTTTTGGAGGAGCAACAGTTCAGCTGATACTGTTTCCCTAAGGTTAGTCTCAGTGGTTCATGGGTAAAGCCACCTTGGGTTACACACTGCTGGCACACACACACACTCCAGAGGAGCAGTGACAGGCAAAGATGCCCTCAGTTTGACCTGGGAGCTTTGCCGCCATGCAGAGGGTGTCTGACAGCCTCGCTGAGCCCCCTCGTATCACGGCTGGATCACTTAGCGACACACATCTGACTGCAGGCACAGATACACACACACAGGCACATGCAGTCGGTTTCAGCGCTCACACAAACAAGACTAAGTCTACAGGCTGTGTGTGGCTGCGCACAGGCTCAGCAGTGTTTAGAGTTAAACGCTAACGTCAGCATGCGTCTGTAACATGCTGATAATGACTATTTTAACATACTGATGTTTAAGTGGATGATTGTTCACCATGTTCACCCTTATAGTTTAGTATGTAAACATGCTAAGATAAGCATGCTACATGCTTATTACCACTACACATTGCATACAGGCTAATGTAAAAGAACTGGTCAAATTGACATTTTGAGCTGTTAACTAATTAACAAAGTTAACATCAAACAAATTAAATTTTTTGGGATGTGTAAAACCAGGTTGTTGGCTACCCACTTGAGCCACCAGTAGCCCCATTTACACTGCCAGATTTTTGGCGAATGTTGGGCTGTTTTGCCAGCAAGCTGCGAGCATTTAGACACACAGAGCTGGATTGGCGAGTTGATCCGAGGTGCTCAATTTTCCGCCTTGTAGGGTAGACATATTGCGGAACCTTTTTGGTTTAAAACGGGACGAAGCCACGGGGGGGCTGTTGATGACTTGAGGGAGGAGCTGTTGATGATGCCGCACGTGTGACCCACTGGCGGTGGATAAACAGGAAACAGCTGATAGCAGGAATTAGCGAGCAGCTAGTAGCAAGAGGGAAACGCAAATCTGACAGATACTGTAAAGATCTGTGTCGGTATACCGGATGCCGGTATCCTCAGGTGCTGTAAAACGAGTGTCGTAACTCTCTCTATCTCTCTGTGCTGTCTGTCAGAGTTAGTGAAATGAATGATTCATTATTGATATATTACCTGAAGCCTAATATTCATACAAGTAATATTCATACTGGTTTAAATAAACAATTTGATTGTATTGTTTTCTGAGCAGTTTTGTGTGAATGGAATTAAAGGCCTGTCCCAAATATAGGCCCATTGAGTTTAGTGATTTAAGCAAATAGTAGCCCAGGCTATTAATTGAAGTTTTACAGTATTACAAATCACCAAATGGAGACCACAAAGTAGGCACAAAATTCTGTGACAATCAATCCAATAGTTAAAGAGATAATGTACCCAGAATCAAAAAATGCCAACCTGCTTTTGGCGAGGAAATAACAAGGAATCACTAAATACAGTACGATTCATCCTCTGGGGACCACTGATATAATGTTTGTCAGATATGTCATTCGTCTAATTTGTCAATACCTTTCATCTATAATTTGTTTCCTCATTGCTTATACGTAGCTCTGGATTTCTTTCCAAATAGGCCTATTGTTTGGTACAGTGGTTCCCAACTGGTCCAGCCACAGGGTACAGATTTCTCCTTAGTCATTTGTTCAAGGTCCACACAGTTTAATACATTTAGTTTAATACATTCAGTGTCATACTTGGATTTGGTAAGGTCATCAAGCTAGTTTGCTGTCTCTGTTAAGTACCTGTCCCTTATTCACTCAATCTACAAGAGGAAAGGGTACTTCAAAATAAAAGCTCTGTGCTGTATATTCACTGTAGTTAAAAAAAAAAAGTGTTTTTTACAAAGTTGACATATTCCCAGAATTCACCCACAGCCTGCTTTTGGACTGCGACCCACTTGTCAGGAACCACTGGTTTAGTAGTAATTATCTAGACCATCTCGCAAGCTTCTTTACGCTATCATTTAAAGATGCAGTTCAATAGTTTAATGTTGTTGTTTATAAGGACTGGGCAATTTATAGATATTATATTTATCATGATATGAGACTAGATATCGTCTTACGTTTTGGATATTGTAGTATCATACATGTTGTCTTTTTCTGGTTTTTAAGGCTGCATTACAGTACATTTATACAACCTCCTGAACTTACCAGACTGTCCAGTTGTTCTTTAAAGGGATAGTGCACCCAAAAATGAAAAGTCAGCCATTATCTACTCACCCTCATGCCGAGGAAGGCTCTGGTCAAGTTTTAGAGTCCTCACATCCCTTGTGGAGATCGGAGGGGGGAGCGGCTAGCACACCTAATGGCTGACGGCGCCCCAGACTAACATCCAAGAACACAAAATTGAAACCACAAAGTATCTCCAACATGCTCATCCGTAGTGATCCAAGTGTCCTGAAGCCCCGACATAAAAAGTTGTTTGGAAAAACGTCATATGAACTCTGTTTTTAGCCTCACTGTAGCCTGTAGCTCTGACTGC
>NC_065506.1:36429188-36473364 GCF_006386435.1 Epinephelus moara
TGCACGTGTCACGTGATGTAAACACGGGTAAGCAAAGGTCATGCTTCGCTGGTCTCGTGCAAGTGCGCACACGTGAGCGCGGAGCACAGAGAAGCAGTCAGAGCTACAGGCTACAGTGAGGCTAAAAACAGAGTTCATATGACGTTTTTCCAAACAACTTTTTATGTCGCGGCTTCAGGACACTTGGATCACTACGGATGAGCATGTTGGAGATACTTTATGGTTTCAATTTTGTGTTCTTGGACGTTAGTCTGGGGCGCCGTCAGCCATTAGGTGTGCTAGCCGCTCCCCACAAGGGATGTGAGCACTCTAAAACTTCACCAGGGCCTCCGTCGGCATGAGGGTGAGTAGATAATGGCTGAATTTTTATTTTTGGGTGCACTATCCCTTTAATTTGCCTTTTCCCACTTATATCCACATAACTTATGATTGTTCATCAAAAATCTCATTGTGTAAATATTTTGTGGAAGCACCACCCTTGCAATATCACCACAGTATCAATATTGAGATATCTGGTAAATAATATATGTTTTTCTCCATATCACCCAGCCCTGTTGTTAAGTAAATCCTTAATCTTGGTTGGTTTGGGTTTCTATAGCTAACCTTATCATATCACGGTCTTGAAAAATAACACCTTGCAGCTGAAGGACAGAAATATAACTATAAAAAAGGTGGATCACTTCAATACTCCCTCGTCATACGGAGGTTTAAATGTGTCGTCAATGACAAATCTATTCTGCACCTCACTGGCTCAGGTGTTCTCACAGTCCAGATGCTGAGCGTGATGAGCAGAAATCTAATGAGTGTGCTGATTATTGCAGTGCTGATGGCTTTGGGGGTCAGAGGCAGCAGGTGTGCTGAGGAACTGGAGCCATGCAGAGCAAATGTTTGGTCTCCGCTTCACACAGGATGAGTCAACATGACCAAAGTAACCCAATGGACCTTTCCTAAACATCACTGGCCTGTGTGTGTTTGTGTGTGTTGGAGGAAGTGTGTTGTGTATAAGTAAGAAGGACCTTGAAATATTGAAATGCTGTGTGAATGACATTCCTATCCCTGTGTTTAAAACCTTATATCAGACTCTGTCGGCTAAATTTACAGATAACACCACAGCAGTGTATGAAAATAAATGCACAGCCTCAGAATTTTAATACAAGTAACGTCTTGCATCTGTCTGGCAGCACTGCAAATATGGTGTTTATGAAATGCTGATGTGACCTTGCCTGTGTCTGAGTGTGTGTGTGCATATGAGCATGTAGTTAATAGTTGCAGGTTGGCATGTGACATGTGGCTTTGTCTTCATTAGAACAACATCAGGCCGTGCACCATGCAGCACAATGGCTTCATTTAGCCCGCTGTTCTGCCAAGAGCTGCTCTGTAATAACACGGGTCAGGACCTGAGTGGGAGCGAACCGTCACACTGCCACCGCCCTCTTATGTGATGAAAGACGCTGTCAACAATCCCCTTTGCTGCCGCGCTAATCTACGTTGCTAATACACCCTTCTCCATCCCTCGCTCTAAGCTTTTGCTCCTTCCTGTGCTCCAGTCTCTCCGTTTTCTGTCTCCCTGCTGCATTTTTACTCTCCCGTCTCTTTTCCTGATCTGCGTGGCGTTTAATCGTTCTTTTATTCTGCAATCTTCCCTTACACACTTTCCCATCCTGTTCTCTATCCTTTCTTCAAGCTCTTCTTATTTGTTTCCTTTTTTCATTTCCGTTTATATTCTATTCAGCCTTTTTAAGGTGCTTTCTCTGTTTTCTCAGCTCCTGTAACCTTTTCTGGAAGTTTCCTCTGCTGCTCTGGTAGTTAATGGCAGTACCAGTGATACATGGTGCATACTTACATACCACTTGAGTTTGCTTCAATTTTGTGGAACTTTTTACTTCACCCCAGATAATTTTTCTACTTCTACCTCACTAGATGTATTTGTTGTTACTGGAGGCTTTGTAGATAAAATTAAAGCCACTTGAGACAAGTCTAATTCAAGTTTCATGTAGGTCAGAGCAAGTCCTTGAGTGCAAGTCTAAGTCAATAACAAGGCAACTCACAAGTCAGCATCCGTTTGGTTATGTAAGACCTGCCCACAGGTGCCTTATTTATTTTTTTATTGTCTACCAGGTCAATAAGGTAATTAAAGTTCATACAATTCTGTAGTTTAAAGGAACACTTCACCCCAAAATGATAATTTTGTATATCAGTTACTCACCTCGTGTTGTGCTGAATTCATGAAGAAAACTTTGCCTTTCCTCACACAAAGAATCCAAAAACTGAGAAACTCTTGATGAATTGAAGCCATAGGGGTCTGCGTTTAATTTAACAACAGCAAACTATCAAAACATCTGTTTCCAAACTCTCACACAACTCATGCAGTGTAATTAAAGTCTCATTTATCCAGTTGTATGCTCAGTACTTCCCAATCAGACAGCTCTTTCTGACAGGGAGCTGAACTGAAATTTAAACTTGCCTATGTTCTCGTCATCTGTGTGGTTATGCAAGACCTGCCCAAGGGTGCCTTATTTATTTTTTTATCACCTACCAGGTTGATAAGGTAATAAAGTTTATAAATTTCTATAGTTTAAAGGAATACTTCAGCTCAATTACTCACCTAGTGTTTTACTGAATTCGTAATTCACGTGTTTTTCCTCAGGTCTCTGGTGAAGAAGAATCCAAACACCAGGAAATTGAAGTCATGGGGGTCTGCATTTAATTTAAACAATAGCAAACTATCAAAACATGTTTCCAAACTCTCACACAACTCATGCAGTATTATCAAAGTCTCATTTATCCAGTCGTATGCTCAGTACTTCCCAATCAAAGAGCTCTTTCTGACGGGTAGCTGCACTTAAAGTTAAACTTAACTATGCTTTCTTCATAGCCAGACTCCATTGACAAAAACATATATTTTCCTCACAGAACATGCCTCGATCAGTTCAGGGTCCGACATTAACGGTTGCCCGAATGCCCGGGGCAAGTAAAAACAGCCGGCGGGCCAGCAGACCCTGCGTAGACATGCCCGATCGGGCAAGCAGCGCTGACTCGGACACACACACATACCGGACAGCCTCTCAGTCCTTAGCCACTAACGTTAGCTCAAGGACAATAAAGAATAACTAGGAGATAACAAAAGAATAAAGAGATTTCAAAGACTTAAAAAATAAGGGACATGAATCAAAACAACAAGAAACGAGATATATCCCCAGTCATGCACACCCAGTTTTAATAAACTCAGTACTGTTTTTCAACGTATATTGTTTTGTCTTCATTCAATGTAGTTAGCACATATTGTTATTGCACCATTGGTTTTGGCCTTGGTGCCCCACATTTTGGCCGTGATGCCCCAATAAATTTGTATTTATCAAAGGCCAAAGTGGCCTTGCCCTAAAAATATCTTAACTCCAGGCCTGTAATCGTGTATTTCTTCTCCTGTTTCTGTCCTCGGAGGGGCCACTTGCAGTGTGCTGCTTTTTTATGTGCTGCTGCCTCCATTGGCTGAGCGTCTCTGCTGACGTAAGATATAAGTCATGAGCAAAAATATGCACCAAAAAACCTTAATGTCGGACCCTGCAGTTAGTTTTAGGGATGCACCAATATGGATATGGGAACGATACAAATAATCGCTAACTGTAGCATCACAAGACTAGCAGTTATTAATAAGTTTAACAACAGAGTTGAGCCCTTTAAAGGCTTGTTGTTGGATGTAAGCTGCTGCTGCTAATTAGCTCGTGCTAACACTCTGGAGATGGGCCCTCAGCGCTGTGTCTGACCTGTGTCGGGCAGTCAGAGATCTTGGCGCAATCCTGTTGTCTCCCTCTGGAACTGTGAAAGACTTCTACACTGTGACATGTTTCACCCTCTAGACAGCGTGCTGCAGTTGTTGTTCTTCTTCTCTGTGTCTGTATAATTTTAATAATTGGAATAATGCATTATTATAAAAATGTGCATTATCGGCCCAATACATATCGTGCATCCTTAGATTGTTGGTGGTGTTGTGTGAAATTGAACCAACCCTCTAAAGCACCAAAGTCACACAGTGTTTGTCACTATACATCACATCGTATCACAGTCAAACAAGCCCTTGTTTTGTGCTGTAAAAATGTTTGTCCTGACTGGATTTGTTTTTGCCTACGATGGTGTCCAACATACTGACAAAATAAGTGGAGCGTTTAGACATGATGTATGACTTCCCTCTCTGCTGTGATATGTCTGGTCTAAAAATTTCAGTACTTTTGTCTGCATTAATTATCCTGACTGTCTGTCATAGGATCTTATGCTATGTGTGAGGCATCTATCACAGTGTATCTCTGTGCATTTGTGTGTATGTGCACGTTCATGGTCGTGCACATGTACATCAAGCAAGATTGTTTCTACTCCCTGATGGATAAAATGGTTTTACTCCAGATAGCAGCTTTCATAGAGATTTATGAGCATGCACGCATGGACACACGCATGCACACACACGCGTACACACAGTAGGAGAGATGGGTGAGCTGGAAAGGAAACCTGGGAATGGAAGGAGGACGAAAGGCAAAGGAGATTGGAGCAGAAAGCAACCTGTGAGCTACTAAGATATAAACAGGTGAATGATTTTCTGTTCCCTCTCAGATTGTTTCCTCATCTCTCAGCCTGGCCCGTTCCTTAGAGAGATGAGCTGGAACTGCAGTCCCTTCCTAAGCAGCCCTGGTAGACTATCTGGCACAGACATATAGCTGGGCTACTGTCGCTCCTCCGTGCACTGCTGGCCGCCGTGCGCCACTGGCCAAGCTGTTAAAATGCACAGCCTTATTTTCTGCTCTGAATCGCATTAGCTCTGGGGCTGTCGTAAACTGATACAAGCAGCAGCCCTTAAACATACACACAATCTTGAAGAACACCATTCGTGTGCACACATACTCCTTCACTTACACACACATGCACAGTTGCTCATACATACACATGATTTGGCTACACACAACTGCAAGCAAAAACATGAACACTGTCCTGGAGGACCAAACGCTCTGACCTTTGCAGAGATTCATCTATTTTCCTCAAAGCTCTTTTGTTTCTTCTCCATTTTCCATTCCATTTGGCAGGGTAAGAAAAAAAGTAAAGGGAAATTTGAAGCGAAATCCAAGAGTTGCTTTCCATTTGGTTAGTAGATGGAGTCAGAGTTACTATAAGGACAATGAGGTTGCCAGACAAACACCTGCTGCAAGTTCAGCCACTGCATAGGCACCACGATGTCTTTTCTTTTTCTTACTGAGAGAAAAGAGGAGACGTGCTGCATAGGGGTCGAAAAAACAATTATTCACTTTAGTATCCTGATTTTTCTTTTTCAGATTTTTAATCAACTTTTTAATGCCTGTACCACTTTAATTTAAAAGGAGAGGTATTGTGGTAATTTACGAGTAACGTGACACGTTATATATGCTTCAAAAAAAAGAAAAACAAAGCGAACAAAGCAGAGGCGAGACAGCAGACTGGTGGACGGTCTCCACCAGCTGCTCAAATAGTAACTAGATTTTAGAAACTTTCTCTTGCTGCAGTTGCGCAGATGAGACCAGCTGTGTACCCTGGCACTTGGGTTTGCGCTTGCTGAATTCGAGTTGCTACAGCCGCTACTGTGAACTCCATTTCCTGGGCTTCCACCCCCTCTTACCCTGTGGATAGTCTCCTAGCCATGGCGAGAGGTGAGAGGACTGCAGGGTGCTTGGCTAGCTAATTCTTGTCTCATTTGTGGTCTGACCATAGACTGTATATAAAGATGTACAACCCATATCTACTGTATAAAAACGAAGCTAAAATATCCCAGATACGGCCGCTGCCATCTTGCACTTGTGTAGGCATTTGGAGCCAGAGTCTGCGCATTAGTGATCTCCATTGTTATCAAATTCCCGCCCATACACGCGTTCGACCAATCGTGAACAGCACCAATGATAGCGAGCACAAACAGCTGTCAATCATGACCTCAATCCCCCTTTATTTAACATCAAATGAGAACCTAACTTGAGCACTTGAACACACATTAGCATGATCAGAACTACCTAAAACGACAGAAATTTTACTTGACGTGTACTTGGAGTTTTTAGTTTGGTCCATGTCCTATCGGCTAACATGGAGTGGGTGGGTTTTTTGACGTATACTGCAGCCAGCCACCAGGGGGCGATCGAGATATTTTGGCTTTACTTTTGGGGAGCTGTCAAGTCCTCCATCTATATATACAGTCAATGGCTCTGAAAAACAGAGAGATGTCAGAGAGAGAAAGTGAGGCGAAGAGCTGAGTGAATCAATGCACTGCACCAAGCTCTACAGCGGAATGGGATTTTACCTACTTTAAATACTTACAAAAATAAAAAATCAATAAGTGTCAGTCAATGTTGATATTGTGGCAGCTGCCGGAAATAAATCAATGTTTAAGAAACACTGCAAGCTTGATGAGCAGCAACAGCTAAACATAGCTTTAAGTTTACTTCAGAAAGTATGTATTTTTTATTCATTCTACTGTAAATTTAATGTACATTTTAGTAGAGAAGTAAGTGTAGTTTAATACAGCACCTGTAAGAGAGCAAGGTCACAAAGTCTAAAAAGACCATAAAAACATTTGTTTATATACCACTTTTGTATGCAGTGTATGATGCTGCTGAAACTCAAGTCAGGGACTGACAGAGAGATAAAATGTGCACCATATTTGGAACTATATCTCATGACAAACAGTCTCTAGCAGTGTATGATTTAACTTTTTCCCATGGTCAAGTGGTAAAAAGGTGAACCAAAAAACGCAATAAATTGTGGTATCGCAATCACCATACGAGTAAGATTACAGTACTTAAAAATTGCAATGCATATCGAATTGTCACCCAAGAATCGTCATAGTATTGAATTGGGAGGTAAGCATATCGTCCCAGCTCTAAGACATAAATCTAGTTGGTGTGTGTGTGTGTGTGTGTGTGTGTGTGTGTGTGTGTGTGTGTTGGGAGACCGATTTGAAGTCATGTTCAATAAAAGTTTGGCTATAAAGCTGCTTACACTTTCACACTGCTCACATTTAGTGTGTGAGCAAGGCTGTGTCTTTGTGTGAGCGTATGCTTGCTTGCATATAGTTGGTAAATCCTTTCAGCTTGTAGGTGTTAAATCTTTTATGTGTTTTTCAATTAGAACTCCACCTCGGGGATTACATCTGTTAAGAGAAAAATAGATGTTTGTTTCCAGGTAAAATCAGAAACGACCAAATACAAGATGTTTAAACAGGGATTTGTGTTGGGAATGAGGCTTTATTCTGTCCTGTCTACAGGACGCCACAGTGAAAAGACCAAGTGAACAAACAGGCCAAGACAACAGCCAGCCTTTCAGACAGAGTGGCAGTGACACCTCTCTCAGCTAGTCTCCGAGCTGTCAGTCCCAACTAGGCTGTCGCCTCCCCCCTCTCCATATCATTGACTTGCTGCTGACTTAAACGCACTTTTGCCAAGCCCCTCTGAAATGATGCATTGTGCCGGAGGAGTTATCATAGAGGACAATATTCTCCTGAAACACAGTCTTAAAGTGGACTTGAGAGAAAGGAGCTGGCTGCTTCACTTTCTCTCCGCGGTTGCTAGGTTAGTTCTCCACACAGAATCACTGGGGCCTTTATGGGCGGCTGGCACCATCTCAGCCCCCTGCCTCCGACTGCTCTGCCCTGTGTGTGTGTGTGTGTGTGTGTGTGTGTGTGTGTAAGACAGAGAGGAGAGAGAGAGAGAGAAAGGGTGGGCAGCAGAGGGAAGATCATTCCTCTCACTCAGGGTGGCGTGCTAGGACTTCCAAAGTTCCTGCCACCCCTCGTGCCCCCTTCTCTCCGCTGGCGTTCCCACAAGTGTGTCTGATGGCTGGTTCCTGCGGCCGCGCTCTTTGGCCCTGACCTCAATCCGTCTCGTTAAACTATAATTGGAAATGAGCTAGACATTTACCTCTCTTGATATATATCTGTGAACTCGCCCTCCTCTGGGAAATCTGTACCTGCGTGCCCCCTTTCTAAATCAAAGGCTGGGATTTCTCACCTACAGCTAAAATCATTTAGGCAGATCTGAGCCGAGGTGAAGGTTTGCACTGTCACAGAGAGATATTTCAGAGAGTCTGCCCCAAGGCGCTACTTTACAGCTCAAGAGACAGAGGGCCAAAATGACACTCGCCACCACACTTTATTCTGTTAGAAGACAAATTGAGGTGGGCTGCCACACCCTGCACTGCAGCCGTTTGCCATCATAAATCACTGGCTGAAATGATGTGTAATCAATGCTGTTCTACTCTTCATTTTGTGACAGTAGTCGTACTGCTGTTCAGTATTCTGCTGCGCTGCATATTACATGAGGAAATGTCCCATTGCTAGAACAAAGGGGGATTCTCATTACCCTGAAGGCAACACTAATATCAAAAAGTAGATAGTTCAGTATAAGACTTCTGCATTTTAATGTTCACTAGGTAATTTGTGCAGAAGTGGGTCTCTCTGCCACATGTGTGCACTATTGTGTCATGAATGCAATGAGCTCTCAATGTCCTTTTGTCTATTCTATAACAGAAACAAAGACACATGCAGGAACAAATAAGCAGCTGCTGTACGTACAGTAAACAAACACACACAAATACACACTCTCTGACGTTGTCTTTCCCCATCCCTTTCAGACTAATACACCTGCAGACAGACCGCCTCCACCAGAAGATCGATGGTTGTGTCCTTGGAACTACAAGCTCAAGGTCGGCTTCCCTATCTTTTCCTATCTCTGTCTCTGGTATGTGTGTATATGTACACTATGTGCAGTATATATATATATATATATATATATATATATATATATATATACACACACATATATATTTGTAGTTCACTGCTGGAAAGATGGTCTTTTCATAAAACTAGGCTGGCAGTAAAAAGGCACAAATACATTAAATCTTGTGCTACATGACCAGAGAAAAAATAGGAAAAGGGTTGTGACATTCGCTTTTGCTCAAGAGGTCGAAAACCTACAACTACCAGAATGCACTGGATCAATAAATACTCCCGCTGGTTGGTGACGTATTGCAAGTTGCTTGCATGAGAACAAAATGATGGCCAGCTTATAACAAATTATCTCATAAAAAGTTAAACCTGGGGTGTCAAACATACGGCACAGGGGCCAGAGCCGGGCCGCCAAAGGGTCCAATCAGGCCCACATAATTACCTTGCACACCTAATACTGATGTACTTGTGAAGGCTAAGAGGTGCCAGGTTTCAGGAGCATGATAATGATTGAGTAGCTTTTTTTCTTGTAAAATGCTGCTTCAGAGGTTTTTCTCACCCCGACCAGAACACAGTTCTTTTCTTTCACTTTAGTTTGGTGTGGTAATGTCAGGATTACTACACAGGAGTGGAAATGTATGGAAAAATGCACGGGTAATGACAGTGAGGAGTTGACTGTGGAAAAAGTGAGAACTATTGTTGAAATTGTATTTATTCTTCTGAAGACATCACAGGCTGTTTGTCATTAGTTTTGTAAAGGGATGTGAGTTTTTAAAATGTACTTTGGAGGTGTTTGTTATTAATAGGGCATTATGCAGTGGTTTTACTGGTATGGCCTGGTCCTGGGAAGTCTGGGAGTGTGGAGGGCTCCAAATCCACAAGCGGACTTTCTGCAGACTTCCAGAGAGTCTGCTTAGGGTACAGACTTCACTGATTTAATTGCCCACAATTAATTGCAATATGGATGTGACGTTGTAGTCTTTATTTTGTAACAGCCGACTAAAAAACAAAACTTATGTGTATGTAAAACAGTTACTGTAACCTAGTAAACTCAACTTGAATCTTGTAGCCCAGAAATAATATTCAAGTATAGGCTATATATATGATTTGGTAAATACAGGCTATAGAGGGTAATCAAAACGTACTGTATTATTGCAGCACAGTGTAATGCCAAATATATAGGCTTGAAAACTGGCCGAAAAAACAACAACAAAAGAAGATCTTCTCATGTAACTAATAGACCTACGAACCTTATGAACTGTATTTGAATGTCTGCAGTCTTTGTTATACAGAAACTTATTTTGGTTACTCACAAAACCCTATACATGAGATTTATATCCTGTTATTAGCAGGGACAGATGAGCAGACAGAATATGACAGCAACGAGTAAGACCGTCTGAAGGGCTGTCTATCAGTGGCTTGCGGTCTCTGCCCTTGCAGACTTTACGTGATGACGGTGAGCTTGTTACAGTACGTACTACTAGAGGCTGAGAGGAATCAGCCCACAAGTCCAGAGGGTGGACATTTGGATGCAGCCTTTGATCTCAATTTTTCAGCTCCATTTTTCATAATACAGGAAACAGTATGGTACCCACTTCCTGTTCACAAACTCTTGTATTACAACCAAACAGTGCACTGAAATATGTTTCTGAAGAAATAGGCAATGCAGTGACAGAATCTTGGTTTATATTTGGTCAACACTGCTTTGTTGTACAGCTTGATCAGAGATTGGTCTGAGTTTGAGAAAAAGACAGAGAGGCGTCTCTCTGCTTCTGTACTTTGTGTCTGTGTGGTGGGCGTACAAAAATGAGGAAGTACAATCTGTAGTTTGAGCTACAGCTCAAGAGCCAGTGAAAATCTGCAGGATGACACGTTTTTTTGCTAGCAAATGAGCAGGGAAATCTGGGTACTGGTAAGATGGAGGGCAGTTTACCGTAGTTCATTACACATACTACCCTTTTTGTTATGATACACAGCTGATTTAAAATAATTAAAGTATCCCTGTAAGTCAGTGTGTGCCATCTGTACAGTTTGTGACAGAGCTTATGTGTGTGGACAGACTAATAACAGTGAATCATCCTCTGCACCTTTCTGTCCTCTGACATGCAGTTCTTTCCTTTGCCTTTTTGTGTGTTGCACCCTCGGACAATGACACATGATTCTTTTGTATAACAATATACATAAATAAAAATCAATTACCAAATATTTAAACTGCTCATGTCATGCCGACACTCAGTTATCTCGGAAACATACTCATCCAGCAGACTCTTGAAAGCAAAGACAGACTGACATCAATTTACCATGAGAACTAAAAATACTGCTCATGAAAATGAAAAAAATAACTAAAAATAGTCAGGATATTATGCTGTGTCTGGAAGACATGCTGCAGAAAGCTGCAGAGTATTACTGTATTGCTAAACTCAAAATGTTGAACGAGCCAAGTGGTGTCTGAATATGAGAGTTTCTGAGAGCGATCTCACCATTCTAACATTCAACAAAAGAAAACAAATCTGTAGCCGGCTGCTTCTTTCTTCTGCTCCACATACTTTCATTCAACATGCTGAAAAGGCTCTTTACCATCCACCTTTAGTGTGAAAAAACAAAAACAAACAAACAAAAAAAAGCATAATTGGCAGACACTGAATTACAGATATTTTTTGATGGGCACAAACATAAAACAATGACTCTTTTATCTGCACTCTAAACATCAAAGAACACTGCTTTCTATCAGGGTGAAGCACCCTGAGATGAATCTCATGCTTGAATAATAATAAGCACATTTTTCTAAATATACAGGCCTGTTTATCCCCATGGCTGAGGAAAATACATATTTATATGCACATTTCCGTACACTCATTCACAGTGTAAGATGAATTTATATCTAATCCATATTTTGTCTCTATTATTGTTTAGGCCATAAAGAATGCTATTCAGCCCAGAAAATAAGCCACAGTGTGAGCATTATCAAACAGGTGGAGTCAAATAAAGCTATGATTGGTGTGTGAAATGAAATTTATGTTTGCTCCCTCAGCACCTTTACTGTCTCAGAGAGCATAGCATATCCCGGGCTGCATTCTGCCAGAGGGGAATAGTTTGTATGGGCATGCGATGGTGGTTGCATATAAATGGACTTTTATCATATCTTAGCTCTGTTACGGTCCTTTGTCATCTCAGCCAGAAAGCTGCAATCCACAAACACAGGGTAACAAGCTGCTACACAACCGCTAATAACAGGGCATCCAAAATGTGTCCGGTTATTAAACTGATCAAGGTTTAATTGACAAATTTACTTTCAAATGAATAATGAGAACCATGGGCATTCAACGCCACAACAATCTCCCACCTCCTCCCAGAGACAAGAGCTTCTCAGCCCTCCTGAAGCCACTGGCTGACCTATTTAAGCCTCATAATGATGATGAAGCTGCCAAACTAATGACCATTTCCCTATTGCATTAGAAAGTACTTCCTCTCATTGTGGTGCAGTGGCGTCGGCTAAATGCATAAGCCAGCAGCAGTTGTCTGACACAGTCAGAGTCATCCACCCACACAACCCGGCAGGGCGTAGTAAGAGGGCCACTAGGAATGACTCACTCCAGATCATTTTAAATGTAATGAACGCGGATTAGCCACTCTCTCATCTTACTGTATACTCTGCTCTGCAGACTTCTCGTCCTGGGCCAAAAAACACTTTATGTTCCCGATACAGAGTGAACACAAAGAGTAGAAAGAGACTGAGAGGATTAGAGGATGATAGCTGGAGGAACGGAGATGTCTCTTGTCTCCTTTTCTTTAATCTAAGTAGCATGCTAACTCCAAAAAGAGAAACAACTCAACCAGCACTCAGTACGAGGGTAAATATATAAACCCATATAAATAAAATGAGTAGAACAGATATTCCCATTCAAATAAACATCAGGATGGTCAGAGTGGTGGTCATATTTTATGTGTACCGTTGCTATTGCAAACACTGTAGTGGGCTAAAGGCCTTTGCACACTGAGTCAGTTTTAGAATAGAATACTTTATTTGCCATGTCACAAGGTTGATTGGATGCATTTTTTTAATTCCAACAAAAAATTGTTAATCGTTGTTAAAATTCGCAATACGTGACAAAATGAAAAGACACATTTCCTCCTTTGCCTCTCTTCACTGGGCTTACCTATCTGGCTGTCACCACTCCCTCCCTGTCTTTCATTTGGCACCACAGCTGCATGAAGGGGCGGAGCTGGCCTCCGTCTCTGTCACATGCGGTGTGCGGTCCACATCCTCCTACTCCTCCTCATCATCATCGTCATCCACCTGACTATCACTACAGTATCTGACCTGTTGAAAGTGAGCTATCTGAGTTATGAAATTATTCTGTGCGCCCCGGTCCTCTGTCTTGTTGCAACTCTGTCCCGCTGCTACTATTTCTTCACTGATTCTTGGTCAAACGTCTCTAAAGGCTCTGACAGATGCGAAAAACACAGAAAATCAAATCTGTTGCAAAAATTTTATTGATGGACAGACTTAGTGTGCAAACATGATTGACACAACATGAAGTCGTATTTATTTTTAGACGTGCCACAATTAAAAAATGGACTCAATGTGCAAAGGCCTTAACTTCAGTATAAAGTTCCATTAAGTCGTAAACTCTCCGGGGTGAGGTTTTGTAGTACCGACCAAACAAGCAGTGTAGTACAATCTCAAATAAACAATCAGTTAGTTGTGAATTATCACCATAACTGTTATTTCCCTGTCTCTTTTGTCGCCATTGATTGCATGTTTGTTGTAACATAAAGTACTTTAGCTACGTCTGAAGAACCACTGAGAGCTGCTGCTCTGTGGACAGCTGAGAGGTTTAGAGACATCAGAAGGATAAACAGCATGCAGATCAGCATATTTTTATATTTTAATATTTAAATTAAGGGTTTATTTTGACTGAATCAGAGTTAGTTATCATTGGAACAATGGACTAACTAGATGACTAACTTAGATGGTTCTGGTAAGTTGTATTTTGTTTCTCTGGAGTTTGAATGAAGTGTGTTTTTATTACGCTAACATTAGTCTGAGCATGGTGAAAGAGAGAAACTTGGATTGATGTACAGTTGTACACACCTTATAACCCCACTGACATGTTGTCACAATAACAGCTAACAACAATCGTGATTTTCTTTTGTATCAGTCACATGACCGCTGCAAACCATTTAATGTCCGCTCTACCCTCATTCTTTTTCTACGTGTAAACCCTTTTGTTTATTCACGTGATGATGTACAAGTATTACTCCACATAACACAATGGTGAGTTTGGCAGATACTGACATGGCCCGTGTGATGTTGTGATACATCACAGTGTAAATAAACAATAGATTTGGTTTCAGCATTGGTGCTGTCTGTGATTCATGGATTGTGTCTGAACCGCCCATGAGAGACTGTCACTGTCAGTCAGTTACTGGTCTTTCAGTTTCCTTGCCATATTGACAGCTGATCTGAAGCCCTCTCATCCAGAGTCCTTCAACAGAGCGAGCATCACAGACGCGGACAGTCACACAACATGCAACTGAAGCGGTGCAGATTGTCAGAGCTAGAGGAGCAGACAAGAGGAGCCGGAAACAGATTAGTCCATTTTGATCTGTTTAGCTGCTACTCAGGGGAATACAGGCGGGCCCACATGAGAGGATGACACATACTGGAATACTGAGGAAGGATTGACAGACGCTGCCACTCACACCCGTTCACTGGCTGACACTATGTAGAGACTGGGGAGGAAAGGACTGAGATGTAAGGAGGACCAAGCTAGGGACTGATGAGAGAAAGACTGTGTTGTTTACCAGCATTGCTTGGCAGTAATTATGATGATGTTTTCATGTCGATTAAGTGGGCGTTATTAGTGATTATTGGTGTCATAGATATGGGTTAGAAGGGTCCTGCTACACCATCTATTAAGTTCAGAATGCTGTTATCAGTGTATTAAATGGCCATGTTTATTGTAAAGTGGTGACAGAGGAAGTCAGCTGATGAAAAATTGGTATAGAGAGAGAGAGAGAAAGTCCACTTGAGAGGGTAGTATGGGTGATAGGTGGGTCAAACACTGGACTTTCACCCAGGAGACCAGGGTTTGTGTCCCATGTGAAACCAAAAGGCATTGTTGAGTTATTTAAGAATGTGATGTGTCACATGGATCATGCTATGTGACTTATGTCATGTGACATACACCACGTAACGTACTTATTCTAAGCCAAACCCAGAGGTTGTTATAAACCTCACCACATTGGTAAAGTGAAACCCAGCTTGTGACACTGATAACCACTAATAATGCTCACTTCATCATGTGATAACATTTTTTTTTGCATTTTTGCCTTAGATAGGTCTTGCGTGAAATTAGGAGAGAAAGGAGATGACATGCAGCAAAGGGCCAGGGTTGAAATCAAACCCGTGGCCACTGCAGCGAGGACATAGCATTTGTACATGGGGCACCCGCTCTACCAGATGATCTAGTGGGCACCCCAAGTGATAACATTTCAAATGGGTGTTTAAATTCAGCAACTGCAATCAAATTACTAATTCCAGTAACAGTTAGTCCCACATTTTGGGGAATGGACTGATGTCTTACTGGAACATGGGTAAAGGACGCACACATCAGTTTCATCACTGTGCGTGCATTGGAGTGACAAGTGCAGCATGTGTTATGGCTTCAGTGTGCTTCAGTCAAAGTAGCTTTTGGGTGTTTGACGAGAATCTCTCTTTCCCTGCATTTCCACATTTCATAATAAAGGGGTCAGACAGTTTTTGTACCTTTCTAAAAATCCCCCAAGCACACCCACTTCAAGCAGGGATTGGTCAGATGTGTAGAGGTGAGAAGGAATGAACTGAACTGTGTATCCTTTTGGAAAAGTTGCAGTTGCGTGTTCGGATGACATGTTGTGCAACATATAGTCACATATCCCTGCCTTTATCTTGATGCAGGGACTTGAGACCAGAGGAGGTCACAAGTCTCCTCCAAGAAAGGAGGAATGTGACCTGTAGAGATGTATTTACATATTGTGTTCTCTGGCTGGTAAATCACAGGTTCAATCTGGAATTACCTCCATTTTGTTCAGAGTTGGGAGTGCGTGTAAAGCTGCAATTTTATTATGAGAATGGAACTTAAGTGTTGACTTTAAAGTTTTAGGAAGCAACCTTTGACAGCTGGACTGAGTGAGGGAAGTAATGTAATGAGTAATATAACTCATTACTTCTATCAAGTAAACAGGAAGGTAATGTGATTATCTTCTGTTGATGATGTGTCATGCATTACATTTTCCAAGTAACTTGCCCACGCCAAAAAGGTCACCCACACAGTCCCCCAGGGGAACCATGTGATCTCTGTGTCTAACAGGCACCCATAGTAACAGGAGGGACACTGAATGAGAATCATAAAGTCAGTTTTCTGAGGTCTTACAGAGGACAGCCTGTCCCCACCTTCCCTAATCAATTTCTCCCTTTACACTAACCATTACTTATTCCCTTCAATCCCAAATGTTCATGCAGTCTCAGCCCAGACCACTGGGACGTACTGCAAGCGCATCTCCCTGACGGGAGCCATCTGCCTGCTTCTCCCCTCCTGTCATTAGCCCATCTCTGAGATGTTCCCAACACATATCATTGGCTGCAATCTGTCTGTCTGCCTTTACCGCCAACCAAACATCTGAACAGCCGAACTCTCTGATGGGTGGAGGGCTGGAAACTTCTCCTGCCCGTCTGCCTGCTCTGCTACACCTCCCCCTCCTTCTCCTTATTCCACTTCTTCATCTTCCCCCATCTCCAGTCAAAAAACTTTTCTTCGCCTTGTTTCATCTTCCGAGTCGTCATCTCTGATCCTGTTCTTATTTCTATCTCTCCGTGGCCTTCTTCTGTTTCCTCATTCTTGCTCCCCCTCCTCCCCCCTACCTCCTTCCCATTTTTGTTCCCGCTGGCAGGGTGCAGCCACATATTCGCCCGTTCCTGCGAGGGAGTGAGCGATGTGCATGTCGCCCATGGTGGCAGAGGGAGCAGCAGAGCCTGACGTGAACATACGCTGTGAGAGCTCCCATTTATAACTCCTTCTCCTAATGAACAACACGCTGAATGCAACACGGATGCAATTACCTTCAGGAACTCATTTTCATAAGGATGAACAAAAGTACTTGCTCTCACCACAAAGTGGAAAAGTCAGAATGGATGCTAATGGGCTGCTGGCAAAAAATTATAGGAAATTGAGCTTCCATGCTAAAGAGGCTAGCACTTGGACTGTGGAGCATTTTCTACTCTCCAGCTCCAGGCCTGGCAACCTGAAGCCGAGGGAGTCACAGCCAGTTTTGCCATCTGCATCTCTAACCTCACGGTGTGTGTCAGCAGGCAGGTTTGCACCTCCCTCCCTCGTGCCACCACCATTGCCATGTTACCTCCATCTTGCTTGATCACATGTGATTTGATCACTTTTAGCTGAGGGTGAGGAAATTGGAATCACTTTTGCTTCCTCCTCAAGCTTGCCTGTCCCATGTTGGTGCTGAATCAGACAGAAAGAAAACTCACCTGCTGTAAAATATAATCTATTGATTCTAGAACAGCACTGATGAGTTAAAACTCTGTAAAAATGCAGAATACACTGCCAGGCAGGTGTGTTTATACGTGTGGCCAGAAAATGAGACAGAGCATAATTAATCCTCAAGCTTCAGAGCTCAAGTTGCCAGTTGTCAGCTGTCCTTCCTTCCCCACTCGCCGCACAGCCCTCCATCCACCTTCCCCCCGAAATGTAAACAGTAAGGAGGCATCAGCAGGTTAATTAGCAGGAAGAATATGGTTGGGGGCTTGGAGACAGTGGAGACAAACAGGAGGCAGTCACTCTCCTTGGCCCCTTCCTCGCTGGCAGATGCTGCCATCGCCAATGCCACGACCCCACTCAGCACACTTCTGGAGAGGAAAAAAAACCAGACATTTGGAGGGACAGGGAGACAGTTGGAGCACAAGCAGCTTTGGCCGTATAGTAAATGGATGACTAGAGAGATTTTATCAGCCCCTGAAAAGGAATTTGTCTTGCTGTCGTTTATGCCCATAAAGCTCCTCAGTGGTGGAGTGTTGGTCTACGGAGCGGCGGCCATATGGCTGGCTTGCCTGGTGAGGTGCTGTAGTAAGAGACGGAGAGGCTCCCCAGAGGACCTCTCTTTCTCACTGAGCTGTAAGGCTGAAGAATCTCAAGGTCATTCAGTAGAGAGCAATACATGTTAAGCGAAGGAGCATCCGTATCACTGACAGGTGATGAGAGTATTTTTCACAATGCTGGTTATGAGCTACTGTGAGCTATTGTGTAAACAACAAGTTCAAAACAAAAGATACACTAAGATCGACTGTTGTCCTTAAGCTGTGCAGTGTAGCTCGACCACAACTCTGTTCTATTGTCCTTTTTAGAGAGGAACTGGGAGGTGGGCGGCAGGCGGGCAGAGGTACAGGTCTTTGATAGAGTGGCTTCATTACCTCAAGTGAAGGGCAATCTGGCTTCATGCAGAGAGAGGGAAAGAAAGAAAAGAAAGAAGAACAAGAGAGAGAGAAAAGAACAATATCAGTATAGCTCACAATGGCTATGTTTACATGCACAAATTATTCCGGTTTTTGCCTGTTTTCCAAAAATGACAATATTCCCACTAAGCTGCTTACATGCTTAATGAAAATGAATATTCCACTAATATTCTTGTTTGCAGCATACTCAGATTAACATGTCGTTTGTCAGAGTGGTTCACTACCCTTTTCCTTTAGGGAGTCCTAAGTGACATATTTTATGGCTATTCCATATTATATCCAGTGCATAACAATAAAGAACAACTGATTAACTGTTATTAACCCAATCAGTTAGATCAGTGAGCTCAAGAACTGCAGGGAGTTTGTGTAAAATAAGCTATTTAGATGGATTTTGAGTGGATTATTTCCTGTGAATATTTCATCAGAGATGAGTTTTTCTGATATTTTTAGGAACTTTTTATAAGATTCTCGCTTTTATTGTGTCTTTTAGCTCTTTGGTTGTTTTAACTGTGTACTTCTCTAATGCAGGACAAGGCTGTTTAGCTGTTTTAGGGAAGGCTTTGTGAACATAGCTCATATTCAGGTCTTCAACATGTTTTTATCCTGTGGTAAAAAAATTAACAATTTCATTTAGGTGGTCCCCTGACAGCAAGAGGATTTCTTGTTTGAACTCGGTGTGGGGGGTTCGAACCCTGGATAGGGGAGCCCTTTTGTGTGGAGTTTGCATGTTCTCCCTCCGTGTCAGTGTGGGTTTTCTGTGGCTACTCTGGCTTCCTCCCACAGTCCAAAGACATGCAGGTTAATTGGTGACTCTAAATTGTCCGTAGGTGTGAATGTGAGTGCGAATGGTTGTCTGTCTCTATGTGTCAGCCCTGTGATAGTCTGGTGACCTGTCCAGGGTGTACCCTGCCTCTTGCCCAGTGACAGCTGGGATAGGCTCCAGCCCCCCTATGCTATGGTGACCGCCTAGGGGGTCGGGGACCCTCAGGTTGGTAATCAGTGGTTTATCACGTCATCACCTTCTTAAAAAGGTCGTAATTGCTATATTTGCGCACATCTAAAAACTTGCTGATATCCAAGTCTTTCATAATGTTTTAAAGTAATTGTGTTTCTCCTTTGGCCAGAAATTTGGGCTTTTGTTGTGGGCATGCATCTTTACCCCAAAGCCTTGCAAACTGTTGTCAAGTGGGTCTGTGTACAGCGTGTCCATGACAACACACAGAGCTGACCATCAACAGAAAAGAGGTCAAGCAAATGCGCTGTGTACATGTTCAAAGAATGCTATTAAACCCAGATTACTCCAGCATATACCACATCTAACTGGAAAATGTGAAATTTAGAATAAGGCCTATTTTGGAATATCCGAACAAAATTTGCTTTTTACATGACCCCTATCAGAATATTGATATTCAGAATATTGTCATTTTAGGAATAATATTGGAATATTAGAGTGCATGTAAACATTCCCACTATGTGTGATCTGTACAACTTCATTTTGGATAAGAGGTCAAATTAAACATCTAGCCAGCAGACAACAAAGAGCTGCTGTTTTCATCGTAAAGAAAGTAAACCATTGAAAAAAAGACCCACCTTGGAAAAGCAGAGGTTGTCATCTTATTGAAATTTGAAAACTCCCCCCTTAGATTTTTTTATACATGCCTGACCTGAAGGATAAAATGTTGCATCCACAAAATGTTTTCTGGGAGCTTGCAAATTTGTGCGACAACAATTATTCTACCGTGACAGATCAACTTTTCATCTTGACATTGATCCTATCTCACGGTGAGCTTCCCTTCCGGCAAACAAGAACTGATGCTGTTACAGGCATTACCCTACACAACTGTAAAGGTTCTGGTTACATTATCATGGGCACACACACACACACACACACACACACACACACACACGTACACACACACACACACAGAAAGTGGAAAAGTAAAGCTATACCTCCATGGATAAAGCTTTGTCGATGGAGTAATGGGCTTTCCTGATGGCAAGGGACCATAATATCCTCTAAAGAGGTTAGAGCTGCAGACTGGAGAATGAAGAATATAGTGCAGTGTGGGGGGATGGGAAATACCAAGACAGACTGTGAAACACCCAGAGACCGGCTTCAGTTTAGCATGTATGATAAATTGACGTCTTTGTCTTCCTTTTCTCCTTCTTGCTGTTACTTTCCTTCTCTGCTTTCTCCGTCCTTGCCTGTAAAAAGGCAGCTCACTTGGCATACTCAGTGCAGAGTAATGATCTGTCCATCACTGCTCGGCCACTGGCCACAACTCATTCAACTGGAGAAACAGTAGGACGTAGGAGGAAGGGAGGGAGTGAGGGAGAAATCTGATGGGAATAATCAATGCTACTATATCTGATGACTTCATCCACTCCGCCTGTTTGCTTTGATTTAACAGTTCATAATTCCTGCAGTGAATACAGTAAATACAACAGTGAATCAATAGGGCTATAAAGCATGTTGAAGAAAGCGCTGTGGTCAGTTGAAGGGTGCACTTGGGCACAGTGGAGACTTGAAGGATACAAGCGCAGGCAGCCGGGAGAGAGCAATATATGAAGGCATTCTCATCTGAGCCGGTGTCACGCTCTGCTGAACATCATCAGTGTAGAATTACACCTCAAACTGAATCAACACGCCACACACTTTCAGGTCCTCTTTCCACCTGCCCGCTATGTACCTGCAATATTTGTCATTATCGCAGAACAGAATGAAACTCATCTGCGGTAGATGACTTACACCATCTAAATGAAAACTCACTGGCCTGACAAAATGACATTTTTAAACATGTTTTTTGGGCTGGAAATGAAGCGGAGTCGTGATCCAGGCTAGATATCCCCTCTTCTTTGAAGCTAATTTCATCACAATGAATCAAAACAAATGGAGTCAATGCAGACAATATGAAATCCAAATCTTTTTTTTTTTCTTTTTGAAGGGCTTTTTTTCCCCCAGCACACTCTGTGTGAAGCAGGATGTCCCTAACAAGGCATGGCATTTAGAAAGAATAATAGTAACCTAGTGTGTTCTCCTCGTGAATCTCGGGGCTGATGCAGTACAATTCCATTAGCCATCCTCCTCCAGCTGAGAGCTCTCTGTCTGTCATTCATCACCAGCTGCAGCACAACACAGTAACAACGGCGATGAAAATTAACTTTCCCCGCCACCCTCCTCTATTCCTCTGTCTCTCTCTGTCTCCCTCAACCTCTCTTACCCCTCTCAAACTTTCTCCATCATAATTAACCTCTAATTCCTGCAGTTTCTATTCCGTGTGTGAATAACAAATGGGAAATACTGTCTTCCCATGACATCTGGCCACAAGCTGCTCCCTCTTGATACTACAATTACAAGGGGAAGGGCTGAATATCAATACCAGAAGCACCACCTCCAGTTCAATCCACTGAAACTGTAGCAACTTTTTCCATGAAAGTTTAATTTCAAATGGCTGTTTTACGAGAGGGAGACTCATTTTGCTTTTTGTAATGGCCATACAGGATGGCTCTGTCTGTGAGGGCAGCATGTAAAGCGGCTTTTCAGCTCTGCACCATGTGGAGCTGCCTTGTTTCTCCATGCAAAAGAACACGCAACAGAGTGTAACTCAGCTTTTAGGGAAATACACTTTGAATACTTGTAGCTGGTGCCAAAATAACCGGCTCATTTTGTATTACTGCTCTGTCTCAAATTCACATTTCCCTACTGTTCCCCTCTCTGTCTGTTTCTTTCTTCCTTGCTCCCCATCTCTCACCTCATTTCTCTATCTAGGAATCTCTCCCTTTCCCGCTCTCTCCTCTTACCTCTCTGTGGTCTCCGTTTGCAGTTTGAGTGACAGATTTGGTTCGTGGTTCAGACGGTGAGAGGCTGGTTCTATTTCGCAGGTTTCAGTCTATTCCAGTTGGGTCATGACTCTGACAGTCGGGGTGTGATCTGAGCGTCTACTCCACCTCGGTAATGTTGTTTTAGACTATCATATAGTAAGAATCTGTCTGGACGCCTGAAGGCCATATATGCCAGTGTCGCTCCAGGCTGTAGAGATGTCACAGTGTATGCAAAGAGAGGTTCTGCAGACTCACAGTGTACAGTCTATTATAGTTAATAGTCGCTGTGAGGGAAAAAGAGCATCATAGTCTCTGTCGTTTTCATTTTACACAAGAGCTCATCATTGTGTGCACACAAATACAGACACACATGTACTTATTTAGCCCACGCCCAGTTGAAATTAGGTTTTTATTCCTTTCAGATATTTCCCTTGTTTGAGGTTTGTATTGGGATTTTTTTTATTATCGCTAAAATCCATCTGTTTTGCCCACTGTGCGCTTGTTGAGTGTGCAAATGGCACCCTGCGTATGAGCTTCCCAATGTGTGTGCGTGTTTGTGTGAGTACACAAGAGTAGACCTCACTGACTCCCTTATGGGCCACTGGATGGCCATAAACACAAGGACGCGTTAATTAACAGTTTGAATGAGTGTGAGGGGGAGCATCGTCCCAGAGTGGCCATGCGTCCATGTGTGCACGATAGGGAGGAGAGCCACTGTCTCTGAAGGGCAAGAGGCAGAGCGGTCCCTGGCAGCAGGAGTGGAACCAGTCCAAACAGTCCTTTGGCCCATTGTTATGTGGGATAATCCAAAATCTGGCAACCAGTAGTAGCACCAGGTGGTCCTGTCAACATACAGAAGAAGAAGATGGACTGAAAACGGGAATAGAGCATGCTGGGTCAGCCCTGGAGGACTGAGGATGTCTGAGCAACATCAGCTGACACGGGAGGACTTATGACTGATGTGTTGTGGTTGTACTGTAAAATGAGATGGCGCATGTTTTTTGTATTAGTGAGAAGCATATGGTCGGATATATGTGTGTGGATATATGCGCAGGGTTCGTGAGGCCATGTGACAACCTAGCAGCAACCTCCAGGGCTGAAAAATGAAGCCAATGCTGAAGTGCCAAAAACTGCAGTCCCTCAAATGGCCATTTGAGACTGACTCCAAAAGCAAATCAATCCCCATAGACCCCCATGTTTAAATGGCCAACTTGACAACAGAGATAAACACATTTACAGTCTGGTGGAAGAAGCAGTTTTTGTCTCTAAAGCTAATTTATCCCTTCATGACTACTGTACGGTGGTGAATTTTCATACAACTCACTCATTTACATTTTATTAAGGCTTAAAGTTATGCACATTTAAATGTGCAGCTACTTTGAGTGACAGGAGGGTTTCATCCTTTGACAAGGTGCTATCACACCTACAATGTTGGTTAGGTAACTTAACCGTCGCATAACCCTAGATTGACAGAGTGCAGGCATAGCTGTAGCTGTTGCTATTTTAGTCTTCAGCTTATGAACGTTAACTGTAAAGTTATGGTCACCTAAAAGTCTTGTTCTCAGTGTTTGGTGGTACTAAAAGATATAACGTTTTTCCTAAGTAAGTTTTGTTTTAAAGGGTTTAAGCCTGTTTTTTGTGTTTTTGTTTCTGCTTGTGAAAATTAGCATTAGCATTACCAAAGTTATTCATAAATGCACCGTGCTAACCAAGCTAGCAGCTAGTGTAAAGGTTAGCTCCACCTTCTCGTCCGAATATGGTCACCTCTTATGACTGCTGGCTCCAGTAATCCAAGATTGTGATGGCCTGATTGCAGAGCTTGAGGCTTCAAAATCATGAATGGATAAAGAGACCTGGACACGGCATTGGAGGTGGGGCCTCATTCAGTCCACTGAAAGCTGCTTGTTAGCCAAAAAAGTTGAACTGCAGTGTATAAAATTACCTGGATAATCAGCACTGTTTCCGCACTGTGTGACCCATAGAGCATGAGGCTTGTGTAGACTTTCCAAATGTGATTGGACAAAATGGATCAATCCACTGATTTACAGATGTCTCTTTCACCATGAAAGTCTATTGGAAACAGTAGTAGTCGTATTAATTTAGTAGTGGTAATTGATTTCAGTCCTTGTTAACAATTTTTCAAGAGGCATGCACATAATAAAGGATAAATAAGCCATTAAATTAAAAGGAAATCAAAGAATACACACAGTAAAGGCATAGGCCAAAGCTTAAGCTTATTTTATCCACCCTTATTACTTAGCATATTCTCATATGATAAACTTTTTGGGCCACATGACATCATGTGACAGACGTAATTCCACTGTTTAGCCACTAATTGACTTCAAAGCCTGTCACACTTCCTGGGGGCCTGTTCAAAATAGGAGTCCTCAAACCAATGGGTGATGTCATGGTGGCTATGCACATTATTTATATATAGTCTATGGTGAAAAACGTGCAAGGAGTAAGGCAACATGCATCACTTTCACAAGTAAAATGTGAGCTTTTTTAAGTGTGTGTGTGTGTGTGTGTGTGTGTGTGTGTGTGTGTGTGTGTGTGCATGCGCGTGTCTGTGCAGGGTGATATTCCTGTAAATAAAGATTGCTGTGTAAAATTGCTCTGACAAGCACTGACTGAATCCGGCTCTAAGTGGGTGTGAAGGACAGAGCGATCTCCAGTGAGAGCCGAGACTGTACCACATTTCTGCAACCTCAGGGAATGTCCGCTGCTACAGCTAGTAAACACAACAACAAAAAAGCAACACATGACCTACATGCACAACAACCCTAAATCCACCAATTCAAGCTGCTGATGTGAGCTGATAGTGGCTGAATGGGCAGCAGGGAAACAAGAGGGGATAACGAGAAAATGGATCCTTAGAGCAGATGACTCTTCGCCCATGTTAGGTCACATGTTAGTAGCTTTGCCTCCACATGTCTGGCAGTAGAACAGAGGAAAGGTGAGCTTTGCCCTTCAGGAGGTCAAAGCTTGGAGTTGATACATAGCATGTCCTAAAGTGTGCTGGCTGTTTACCTCTGTGCATGTGTGTGGAAATGTCCCTGATGGCTTTGAGACACATATGTTTGTTCTCCGCAGAGCTCAGTATAAATGATCCAGCCAAGCGGAGCTCTCATCGCTCACAGACTGCACTCATATACCATTACTCAGCCTCGATCGGCTGGATCTCCACCTCCCTCCCTATGAGAGAGGCAGGAGGAGAAATGAGCAGAGATAAACAACCAAACAGCCAAATTCAAAGTGGAGAGAGGAGAGAGGGAGACGCTCAGAAGGGAGGGGATGGGGGGGTTAGAATAAAACAGAGAGATAGAGATACAAGATGAAAGAGTGGTGAAATGCAAATCATTTACCTGGAGAACAGTGGTGTTTTTCTTCAGTTTGTCTCCTGAGAAAATAACTAATTGATCTGTCCACTGTGCGATTACCTCTCATCACGGGCTGATTGACTGTCTGTCACATGCACTCACTCTCTCTGAATGCTCAAACGCACAGGGCATCCGTCTCTATCAACAGCACACAGTGTATGTGCGCGTGCACTCAAATGCATGGGGCTGTGACAGGCACCTATCACACCTCAGCTTCACTCTGCTCCTCCTGCAGATGCAGGGAGAAGAGACAGATCGAGGGGGTTTGACAAATGACGACAGCATTGTTTAGATGGGAGATGTCAAGACTGTGACCGAGTGTGCGTCCCAGGCGCGCTGACACATAGTGTGGGGTAAGAGATGTCACTGGCGGGGAGGGGGATGGAACCAGAGACGAGCACTGGTACATGGCAGATACATTACCAGTCAAGAAAATGAAAAACTGACACAGAGCCAAGGCCCGCCATGGAAAACTTCTCAAGATTGACGCTGCCCCTTCGCAAAGGTCCTCAGTTCAGATTTTTATTATCTGACCTTGTAGCAGCAGTAGTTGCACAAGTTTTTCCAACTATGAAAGAAAGGAATTAAGTGGAATTGTTTTGGTTCATGAGTGCAGCATTAGGCAGTCTGCACAGCTCAGGTTGAAAATGGGTTGACCCAGAAGCCGGTCTGAGGTGAGGCCTGCTGTTTCAGGGTCAACTGAGCTGAGGTCGTATGCTGAAGGAACGGTCAGCCCAGCCTGAGAGGAGAGCCGAACACAAGAGAGGAAGGAGAAAAAAAATAATTCATCCTCTAACAGCTGAATGTGACCCACAGAGCAGAGACACAAGCAGCATATTTCATAGCCCTGGCTCTGTGTGGACATGCAGAGAAATTGAAGTCACACACTCTAAGATTTATTTGTGTTTTTCACCACCAGAATCAAAATGTGTATTATGCAGCTCTCTCTATACTACAAATAAAATATATTTGTTTAAAGAAAAAAGCACATTCACAGTCATGGGCGGAGTGTGAGACAGTGGGCTCCTGGGCAGATATGCAAAGGGCCTCAGCACCTCTCCTACATAGAAGCAAGACACAGACTGATGTGGTCTTCTTTTGGTTGTTTTGTGTCTTTTGGAGCTCTTTGAGGTAATTTTGTGTCTGATTGAGGTACATTTTTGTCTTGTTTGGTCATTTGTGGTTGTTTTACACTTATACAATCATTTTGTGTCTCTTTGAGGTTGCTTGGTCCATTTTTCTGGTTATTTCGTGTCTCTTTGAGGCCATTTCGTGCCTTTTTCGGTCATTTTGATACTCCTTGTGGTTGTTTTACACTTATACAATCATTTTGTGTCTCTTTGAGGTTGCTTGGTCCATTTTTCTGGTTATTTCGTGTCTCTTTGAGGCCATTTCGTTCCTTTTTCGGTCATTTTAATACTCCTTGTGGTTGTTTTATGCTTAAAATGACATTTTGTGTCTTTTTGGTCATCCTGTGTCACTTTGTAATTGTTCTGTGTCTCCTTATGGTAGTTTTTCGTCTCTTTGTGGTTGTTTTGCATCTTTATGTAGCTGTTCATCTCTCTTTTAATTCGTTTTGTGAATTAGTGTGGTAATTTCTGTCTCTGAGGTAAATTTGTGTGCCCATTTTTGTAGTTATTTTGTGTCTGTTTGAGGCCATGTTGTGTCTTTTTTTGGTCATTTTGAGTCTCCTGGTGGTTGTTATGTATCTTATAAAGTCAATTTGCTTCTCTTTGAAGTTGATTGGCCCATTTATGTAGTCTGTCTTTTTGGTCGTCCTGTGTCACGTTATAATCATTCTTTGTCTCTTTGTGGTTGTTTTGTATCTTTATGTAGCTGTTTGTGTCTCTTTTAATTAATTTCGTGAATTAGTGGGGTAATTTTGTGTCTGTTTTGAGGTAAATTTGTGTCTTGCTTTTGGTTGTGTCACTCTGTAGTGTACTTTGTCTCCTTATTTTTGTTTTCTGTTTCTTTGTAGTTGTTTTGGTTCTCTTTGTGGTTGTTTTGCCCATTTTTGTAGTTATTTGTAGCTCTTTAAAGTTCCTTTGCATCTCTTTGTCATCTTTTTGTGTCTCCTTGTGGTTGTTTTGTGTCTCTTTGGGGTAATTTTGTGTCTTACTGTGGTAATTTTGTATCCGATTTGGTGGTTTTGTGTCGCTTTGTGGTTGTTTTCCACTTTTTTTTTAGTTACTTTGAGGATTTTGCAGTTCCTTCGTAGTCTTTTTGTGTCTCTGTTATTGTTTTGAATCTCTTCCTGGTTGGTACTTATTTGAGTGACATTTTGCAGATGAAGGCGGGGGGCCCTGACACTTTGGGCCCCTGGGCCCGTGCCTGGTAGGTCTGTTCAGAAATCCATCCATATAAACAGTACATATTTCATCAAAGTTTGGAAGGGTACAGAGCACAGCTAAGTTTACTGTAAAAGAAAGTCTGCAGCACATTTCAAATAATCCAAGCCAGTCAGTTTAATGTAATTAAGGTTTAGTTGGGTTTGATGTCTGTTGACATTGAGAATCTCAGCATCTCGGTTCTAACGTATTGCATGCTTCACGCTTCACTGTTCATGGAAGCAGAATGAGTTCAGGGGATAAGCTGTCAAAGGCTCCGCCTGTCAGGATGACTGTAGGGTCAGAGGTCATGTCGGGATATGGATAGTGGAAGGAGCACAGCTCCAGGCAGCAGCATACAATGCTGCAGTATGGCTCAGAACTGTGTTTGTGGGCGGAGGACGGGGCATGCTGACTGTCTTTTTGTTTTTTTCTTTTCATTGCTCCCCACTGCCTACAAGACTGTTATCATCCTGGCTTATTCAGTCTGAAGGCGCCCCAGTGGATAGTGTGGATGTAAATCATCCATCCGAATATGAACGGAGGCCTACCCCTTGAGGAGAGGGAGAAGATGTAAGCTGAAACTGACCTGATCTGAGTGGTCGATTTTTTTTTTTCGTGATCTTTTTCTGCACCTCAGAAGTTCCAACCACTGAGGTATTGCTTTGCTGTGCTGCAGTGTGAAATCAAGCCAATGCTAGTTCTGCTTTACTGATAATTTTGGGAAACACTTGCTACTTTCTTCAATATAAGAAGCTAAATGGAATTAATACCGGATAGGGTAGACAGTGGCTGCATCATTTTTCTTTGCTTCCCATTGAAAAATAAACCCCGATCACATTTAAATTCCTTTCTGATAATGACAATTATTATTGTGTCCTGATTCACATGGAAATTTATAAGCCTGTATAGGCATTTCTTCCTCAGGAAACACCAAAACAAAAGCAGAGAAAAGGGTTTAGTTTAAAAGACTCAACATACAGCGCACACATCTGGCATCTGTTTCCTTTTGCAACTTTGCCAGAACTTTTCCAAGGATAGTGAGGAGACTGGAACTTTGTAGGGATGTGCTCAAGCTCCACCGGTCTTCTGAAACAGGAAGGAAGAGAAAAACAGATAATGAATGTGAATGCGCAGAAACACAAAGCTGTTCAATGGCAATTTACCACGCACTGCCTGGCACAGCTGACAGTTTGAGAGAAGCGCTCTCAACGTGTTTTATTCTTGCAAACAAAAGACAAAAGACAGACTTGATGTACAAGAGCTCTACTGCCAGCAGCCCACAAACTGTAAGCCTATTCATGCAAAAAGATGTCGCTGCTGACCCTGTACACGACCCTGTAACCTCCTCATGACCTCCAATATTTTTCCAGGAAGTGGCGTCATTGTTGCAACTGTAAGTCAAACCTAGAGACACTGGTACTCATCCTTGCTCCTCCTCCAAGTCAAATAGTATCTCTGCCTTGACAGCTACCTGAAGGTCACTTTCAAATCAATCCAGCAACACAACATACTGCCTTCCGTCACGACATAAATCCCCTACCAAACCTGTAACTTTCCTTTCGCTTCAAAGTGCCTTGCTGCTGTCTTTGTCTCCCGTCCAATCCCATAACCTTCATAACCACCACCTCCACCATTTTTGTCACTGTGGCACGCCGCACCAGAATCACAGGAAACAATGTGGAAATCAGAGGGGAAGCATGGTGTGGGCTGTCTCTCTGACGCTGCTACTAATGAGCTGTAATCTGGAGCAGCAGGAGGCAATGCCTGCTCAAGGAAATTGCTGTTGCTTGGTACGCTAACAGAGGAGGAGGCAGCAGATCTTAGGTGCTCATTTCCAGAGAACAAAGGGAGCAGAGGGAGACGATATTAGAAACAACCTTTTGAGGGAAATCATGAACTTCCTCTGACGTGGATATGTAGGACTGGAAGGTGGGCAGGCAGGTGGAAGCTGTAAAAAGTTCAAAAGTGGCCGCTTTTAGTCAAATGTGCAGGTCAGGGAGCTGATACCCCTCCTCCCTTATTAAGTCCCTGTGCTAAATTTCTTACTAGATATCTCTCTCCAACACCTCCATACTGTTTTATAAAAAAAAAGAACATCTTTCACCTGCTCTGTCAGATTACAGCTCACCAGACCCCACGCTGTCCCCTCTCCCCACCTCCCCACCGTGTGTGTCCTTGTGTTTCATCACCCACCGGGTCTATCTCCGATGTTTGCCATCCGGCTCAGATCTGCTCGCAGGGGGAGACAATAGAAAATGGTAAACAAAGCTGATAAGTTTTCATAAAAAAAAGGGGAAAAAAAGACGTTGACGTGAAATGATCCCTGTTATTCATCTACAGCCTTGAAAATACGACACCACCTGTGTGAGGAGAGCAGGAAACAGAGGTAATATGTTTCAATGACAGCACTGACTGCTCTGGATAGAGAAGGTTTATGTCCACAGCAGCAGCAGCAGCGTGAGAAGAGGGAAGAAATAAATTTATTTCAATTCAAACCTGCCTCGGAAAAAAAAAAAAAGTAGTGTCACAGGGGTACCAAAGGAAAACAAAATGCTTCGAAGGAGAAAGATGAACCAAGGAGAGAGCAAGAAAGAGGGAGTAACAGGGAGAGAGAGGCTGAGCAGTCTTTTCCACCTCAGGGTAGCCTGCTAAAAGCTATCTGTTCCCCTGGTGACGGAGCACAGCACAAGTTCTGGGGTTGGAGAACAGGAGCTTAAGATAGGCTTCCACACATGCACACATATACACACACACTCCTCCCTTGCCCTCATCAGTCTTTTCACCATCCATTTTTCCCCTCCTCTTTCAATCATTTCCTATACAGTAGCTTCGCCTGGCCCTTCACCCTGCCTGTCAACACTTCATTAGCAGGCATCTGTTAGTAAGTAATCTCATCTTTCTGCAGCAGAAATACACAGCCTTGCTCTCCCTCTATTCTGCTCCCCAAAAGCAGGAAACACGCCAGGCTCCAACGGCAGCCGCGGCCAGCCTCAGCCCCAAACAGAATCAGTCCTGCTTTATTACATGTCAGCATCTCTTCCTTTCGTTTTTTGTCTGGGGAAGAGATTATGCCCCAGGCCAGAAAGGGATGCAGCAGCAGGGGGGTGAAAGAGAAATGGAGGATGAGTCGATGGTGAGAGGAAGAGGAGGGGGGGAAAGCTCTGGATCTCTCATTGCTCAAACCACAGGTGTTTCTTTAATACCTTGCTTTGTTGGAGGTGATGAGGAAATGAGGGGGTAGGTTTTTTTCTCTCTTCTTCTTCGTCTTCCCTCCAGGACTCCGGCACATTCTCTTGATTTCTCTCCATTTTAGACAAAGCCAATTTCATCTCCACTTTGCAACATATGGTGCCGCCACCCTCCCTCCAACGCGCCTGTCGCCGCGCACACAAAGGCCACTTTCTCAATATATTCTGCTCTAGCTATTACAAGATTCATCAAAAATTAAAGCGGCAGTCAAGGAAGGCTGTAGGGGAACACGAAACTCCTGAAGCGGGATTCGTGCTGCAGATACAAGACGGAGGAGATGAAAATCTGGTCTGTTTTACCATATTCATACAGAACCACACTTCCACATATGGTGGGAGAAAGCCTGGTTGCCCTGTTTGTAGCTGACAGGCTGTTATGTGTGACTCACTATGTTCATATTCAACACGGCGAGCTGCCACCACCCGCCCTCCTTTTTCTTTCTCATCTCACTCGGTGATAAATACGAGTAATAAAGGAGATACATTAGCAGAAGATTGTCTTTTTTTCATTTAACTGGAAGACAGAGATAGATATTGATCATGTGGTGAGACATTGTCTCACTAGGCCAATCTGTCTTGCACTTCAACTGGTAACACATCAGCAGTAATGTACAGTGCTACGGGGGGAGAATCACTCCTCTGTTTATGGAGAAGTTTATTCTTCACATTTTGCATAATGTCAGATATTAGACCTTTTTATGACCCTCATACAGACACCATGCCAAGCAAGTTATGTGTTTTCCACCAGAAATCTCCAGATTATTCCTAGTAGTTTGAGACCATGAGAAAAACATCTTGACCTTGCGCCACTCTCTGTGGGATCCAGTCATCTGCATATGGATTTGCTAATGCACTGTTTCATATTCATGCTCCTCAAAACTTAGAATTACATTCTCACTTTAGTCCAGGGATTGTTGTGCTAATAAATACTGCAGGCAGATGTTTGTAACTCATTCCTCCTGTGACACGGGTAACACTTAAAGCTGCATCTTCTCTGACGATGCATAATAGAAAGAGTGGCTGTTTATTCATGGTTAAAGTGAAGCCTATACTTGAGGTGCACCGATCGATCAGCCAGTGACTGGAATTGGCCGATTTTCAGTTTGTTCAACCATGACCTGTAACCGGCTGGTCAGTCTCAGATGTAGTCGATCCTGTGCTGATCAAATTAACATGCATGCCTTGCACGACGGTTCACGTTGCGCACACAGCGGCACAGACAGTAACCGAGTATTGTCACAGCTGCTGGAACCATTCCCAGGTCGTCAAATACGACACTTCGTCATGCCCCTTCGTCAGTGACTCTCTTAGCAACTGTATTTCTAAACAGGGACTAGTGACAAATTTAGCGACTTATTCAAATCATCAGGGAAAGAGCTGTAAATCATTCCCATGCATGCTGCTCAAAATAATGCAGCGACCAGCTTTTTGCCAGCAATGCGGGTTTCTCACTCTCCTCTTGCGGTGTGCACACGGTGTGGGGCAGGCAGGGGCACGCTGCAGAATGGTTCATGAATAGTTTTGTATAAATACATGTAAACAGATAAATAAATACATAGTTTTAGATATATCATGAATAACTGACTCTCTAATAGTCTAACAAACACAGTATAGAGTAATATTTTCTCTTCTCTGATATGTAAATCATTTGTTTAAGTGTATATAGATCTGTTGCACCTGTTCTCTCATGCCAGATAAAGTTGGATATACAGCATTTCATTTTCAGCTGGGCTTAATTTGTACAGAAAATTGTTTAGTAACCTGGAACACCTGTTTGTTTGAATAGAGAGAGAGAGAAGGTCCTGTAACCTGGTGCTGTTTTAGAGAAAATGCAAAAGTTATTTATTAGTCAGTGTTTTATTATGAATATACAAAAGGGGGGGGGGGGGGGGGGATGGATGAATGAATGAAGAGAGTTGTAGTTTGTTGTACATTTGTCATTAGCACCATTTAGTTTTGTGTGAAAGCGCTTTGTGAACGACGTCTCTTATATGATATACATCACCAACACCAGCTAGCTTGACGGTACATTAGATATATTTCACTTACAAATGTAATGCTATCTTAGTTAATGTAATTTTATCAGAAAACAATGTGCAAGACGTGTTGCTCGTGTAAGTACATCCCGGTAAGAAACATACAGGCATCGCAGCTTCAGCGAGAAAGGTATGATGCCGCTCCATTGGCAGATCAGAGATCAGCATTTTTTTTTTTAAAAAGTCGGAAATCAGAATCAGCCAAGAAAACTGCGATTGGATAGGTTATAATGAAACTGTGCATTGATGTAGCAAAAACTAAACTCTGCGAATATGAACACACCAGTTTGACAGGTAATCTGGAAACCAAACGCCCTCTGTCAGAAAAAATAGAGGAGGAGATTATGTGGGAACAGGCAAGGATTTTTACAGTCCCAGCAGCAGGAAGCACCTGTACCACAAGTGACCTACTGGATGTGTCTGTCAAATCTGCTTCCCAGGTGGCAGCCAAGCATGTGCACTGTATATGTGTGTAGGTGTGTGCATGTGTGCATGAAAGAGCTGGGTTAGAATCTTGTCGACTGAGTCTGCACACCTGTCTGCATTTGCAGGACAGGCAGATCTGTTTGTGTGCACTTGTGGCTGCATGTGTTGTGTATGTGTGTGTTTGTCCAGAGGTGCTCAGACTGTGAGGGATAGACAGAGCTCATACACAGGTCAAGCCTGAAGGCAGCCAGGGGGATGTGCGCACTGGGCTGTGACCACCAACAGTTGTGCAGGCCTTTACTGTCTCCATCCCTTCATCTCTCTTTCCTCTACATCATCCCCCTTTTCAGAGTGGGTGAGGACACAGATGGTCTCACTCTGTCAGCCATGACTGTCCGACAGCAGAAGCATTTCCCTATTTACTGTTCTGGGCTTAACAGGCACGCCTATACTTCCTATACTGTAAAAATAAACAGTAACATTTTAATTTAAAATGTTACTATTTAGATATACGTCAGTCAGAATGAAAGAACTGATGCCTCAAGGTTTTATCTGTTGAACATCTGTACACTTTCCAGCAGACAGCATCACAAACAACACACCACTAATGGTGTTCCCCTTAAAAGTCAACACATACCAGTGAATTTGAAGTTATGTGTTGTACACGTCTCTACACTAACTGACCAAATGCATCATCAGTTAGTTTCTTTGCCCTCCACCAGCAGTGAGTGCTGTTTGAAGGGAAGTTTGAAATCACACTACATCAAAGATGGCAAAGCATCTGGAGTTGGGCTTTGCATGTAATTGGGTTTGGTGGTTTTTCCACATATCAACAACAAGATGACTTCCACAAAATGTGCAATAGATATTTGCTGGTGTAATGTTCCAAATGGCAAACACTAAAACTATCCAATAATAATGCTCATACAGATTTTCACCAGATATGTAGTTTACTGTATCTGCACAGTTAAGTTTGGATTGTATCATTTAGTGCTATTATCTCTCTAAAAGAAAAACTGCAACCTTTGTATTTGAATCTCTTTAAGTTTATTTTATAAAAGAGACTATATGCATGTAAGATGTGGAACCTGTAAGTTTCCTGGGAACGTGGAAATTCATTTTGAAAGGACACTGTGCATGTAACAACTAAAACCGAGAGCTTCAGTTTGACACACAGGACTGCTGAACAGGCCTTCGTATTTGACGAGTTGGGAGTGAGAATGTGTTGGACTTTTAAAGGCCAATATAATAGTGATATTTTGGAGCAGGAATTAGCCAATAGCTGATTAATCTGCAAATCTCAATTGACAGGTGAGGGCCCCTTTGAAGAGAATGTCCAATAGGTCCATGGATACTGGGAGAAAAGTGGGAAATAAATCCACTGGGAGTGGTTTCCCTGATGTTTATGAGCTCATCTCTAGTGGAAAAAGCTCCAGGAAACACAGCAGAAAACTAAATTTACAATAAAAACAACATAAAACAATGTGCTCAAACACACTGAGGCAGCCATCCTTGGCAGCATCTTGATGTCAAGAAGTTAAAACTGCTCACAAAGGAAGAGGTGTACTGTAAACAGACAACCAGACATGTCTGGGACACATTAAGATGTGTTTCGCAAAAATAGCTGAACTGAAATGTCTGGAAAATGTTACCTAAAAAAAGACAAATTCCGCTCGTCCTCCTGAGAAATATGATGGATTTCTTTATGTCCAAAATCTATCACATTTTTTTGCCTGTTTAACTGCTGTGCTCTCACCCGAAGCACATTGTTTGAACTTTGCAAACTCTCCATTTTTCCCTGCTCAGGGTGGTGGAGGATACCCCATTTTGGACGGAATCCATTTTGGCTGTCAGGCAAAGGAGGACATGTTCCACACTCATCATTGTGAAGGCATCGTGAGGGAGGCAGTACTCATCCCAGAATTCAGCATTCTTGACAGTAGGTGTTTGTGTGTTGTTTTTTTTGTGTGTGTGTGTGTGTTTGCATGATTGTGTGTATACAGTATGATTGATTAGGAGCTTTTTAGTGCAATTAAACATACACTGCATTTTACTAATAAGTGTTCCAAAGTATTACATTATAAATATAGTGATAGGGACACTGACAAAGTCTAATGCATTGGATTTTGTCTTTCACTGACAAAATTGAGAACTTAGCAAAGTCTGCATTCTATTTTCAACACACCAATGTGTGTGAAGACGTATTTGGTTTCTTCACTTCAACTAGACAAACAGACTTTGACCTTAGCCAAAGGCCACCTGGCAAATATTCACCCATGTGCATGGTAGTCAGCCTTTATTTATGTGACAAGATCTCTGTCCTCCTGCACATACACTCAGAGATATATCTACCGAAGCATCTTTCTTCTGGCTGAACATGAGGGGAGTTGATTTAAATGGATTCTTAAATGATATATAAAGCAGTAAATCTTCAAGCATGGGGAGCTGCAGAAAGCACGCTAGGACTGCCAGGTGAAAATAGACGAGGGGGGAAGGGGGGAGACGATGTTATTTATGGTGACGATGACACTTCTTTTTCCAGTTGAGGAGACGGTGGGTGAGCTCGAAGTACACACGGCAGGTAATGAGGAGATGTCTGCAGGGAGAAGTTTCCACTCACCAGTTAATTGTGGAACAGTTACACACATTTGTACGCCTACAAAAATACACACATGGTAGCCATATACAATGAGAAGGACACACCAAACACTTCAACTCGCACTGCTAGAACTTTGCTTCATTATCAGGGAAACAAGAATAAGAAGGTATTATGTGAAAAGCAAATATTTGGTCTAATGACAAATATCTTGAACATTTGAGTTATTTGCACTCTGCATGAAAACTTTTACTTCAGAGGCTCCCCGTGCCTTAAATACACTTTTACTGCTCCCAATTTGAAGCTACCCTTCTAGTATTTCAGGGCACCAGCTATAAGTTGCCTTTAAATAAATACAGTGCACACAGATCTACCAATAGTTCACTGGCTATATGTAGAGCAGCTGCAAAGCAAGGCTGATAGGTGTCAGAGATCATATTCATGCCCCACATCTTAAAAGCCATATCAATATTCCATGTCCATCGAAGTGTCTGGCCATGAGAGATGATTGATGCGTTGCTGTGGCAGTGGTTAGAAACAGAGCCTAGGGAGACGCGGGGGCAGTTCTGAGTGAGCACGCCTGCCTGAATAACACAGAACTCCATTTACCCACAACACAAACACAAGACAGATCACTCAGCTGGCCCCAGCGTTAACTACTGCGCACGTATATGTGTGTGTCATTGTTGATGGATTCATACGAAACGTGCAGATGGGGAATATGCTAACGCCTGGATGATTCTGTGGACACCATTTGAAATGTTGAGTAATTATGTATTCATTTGGCTGTGCTGCAGATACCACTGGTTCCTAATAGCACTTTAGATGATTGTTAATATTTAGTATTCTGGAGACAGCGCAGCCCACCAGATTAATTATTCACAAAAACCATTACATGCATGTGATCCATGTCAGGGTTCCTACGCAAAATGGACAACCCAGGCTCTAGCTTTATAATTACAATCATTTGTTATTGATGTTTGCAACATGTCAGCACACGTAGTATGCAATATTAATGCACGGAGGAACAATTCAATCATGTCTACAGTGGTAAAGGTAGAATATTGCAAAAGTATAGTCTTTTTTTTTTGCAAGAATATCAGCCAGAATAGTATTACTTAAGTATCCTTCACCACAGATTTCTTTTATCAGTCAGACAGCATCCACATGGGCAGCTTTCCAGTTGATATAAGCTTGTTTTGAACATATTTGAATGCATCTGTCTGGATGTACCTGAGGCCATCCAGTCTTGGTTAAAATAGAGGCAACATGTCACTTGAAATTGTTTTGATAAATATTAAAGTACAGCAGAGCCCAAAGGGTTCAGAGTGAGCCAATGCAGCACATGGTAAAATGAGAAAGAGGGAGAGAGAGGGGCAGTAATCACAGAGATGAGCCCACAGTAGTCAACATTTATAAGGCTGCCTCCGTGAAGACACATGGCAGGTCATTTAGAAGGTAGTATGAGTAATTCTCAGTTTACATAAACATGGGCTCACACCTGATACATTTTACAGAGGCATTAAATTTGTATTGCAACTTTAAAACATGCAGCTTTGCCCTGAAAACAAAATCTGTGTTGGGCTCACGTGTGAATGTGTGCTCCATAAAAGATGTATTTTTAGATTTACTTAGATCTTTATAATGCCAAAAAGCTCAGTTCCTTTGGTCTGTGGCAGTCAGATCCTTGAAGTACATTGTCTCTGTGTCAGAACCTAAAGCGGTCTCTAACAGTCACAGTCTGAACATAGGCACTGTGTTTCTATCAGAGACTCAAAGCCTATGTTGAGCCTGCCTTTGCTGAGCTTTGGTTTCAGTTTGTCTCCCGCTGTTTTCCAAATAAGTCAGTGCCCTGGAGTTTTGTCCCCTTAAAGTCTAGTCCTCCAACAACATGATTTGGACTTTGGGTTAACTGTCTCTGTTGCTGGAGCTTGCCCTTCTGGGGTGTTTCATCTGCCCGCCACAACCAGTTCTCACTCCCAGCTCATCAAATACTGATACTTGATCAGTGACCCTTGGCCTCTGATACTAATGCACTAAGGTACCCTTTAGCATGCGTGTATGAGAAGTATCGGACCAGGTTGTTATTAAATGCTCAATGCAACAGATGTAGTATAAAGAATGAGAAGGACCGCGTAGGGCAAGAGGGAGGGGTGGTGAATGTGTAAAACAAGCACAGGACTTTCACTTAGGAGGCTGATGTTTGTGTCCCTTGTGAAACTAAAAGCGCAACGTTGAATTAATTTATTGACTACATAACATAGTATGTCATGTGACAAGAATGCCCAGGTTAGTCGGCCACCTGGCGGCCGAATAACCTGAGCAAATTGGTGACTACTCAGCTTTCCCATGTGACTTTTACTTTACTCTGTTTTAACTAATAACTCACTTGAACTAAACTCCCACTCCCACATCAGAGATGCTGCCTGGCTGGCAGTGAATCACCCGGCAAGTGCAGAACACCACGAAACTGAAAATGTACCAAAAACATCATATTTTGTGGTACCTAGTAAGCAAGACAACATAAGTGAGCAAGCTAGCTTTTCTAACACCTAACCCTGAACCTGATACGCCTTTCCTGAGCGTCCAAAATTGACAAAAGAGGGGTACCTAGAGCGTCATAGGGTCACTGACCAAGCGTCGCTTTTGACGACTTTGATATGAATGTGTTTCGACCTTGCAGTCATCCTCCCTAGACTTTCTGCCTGGATCCTCAGCTATGGCAGCACGTGCGTACAGTCCTGCTCTGCCCATCTCTAGTAACCCTCCAGGATCCAGGATGTCCTCTAGAGGACTATATCAGCTCCTCCAGCCCAGAAAGGTCTCACTATTTCAGTCTTAACTTGCTGTTATGACCTTGGGCATCAGAATTGATTGTCCACCCACAGACCGCCTCGTAAAATCAACTCCCATGGGCTGACACCCCATTTTCTGGGGCTCTTTCCAACCTGGTCAACATTGCCTCTTGCATCTGCATTGGTCAATGTACACTCATCCCAGGCATCATGTCTCCTGGGTCGAGCCTGTCTTGGCTTGTCCTTGGGTTCTTATCACCCACCTAGCTCAGTGCTTATATTCAGCTTGTCCTTGCCCTTGAGTTTTCCATCCCCTCCATCTTTGTTTTTCCATTCCCAGTCCTGCTTGGCTTGCCCTCTATTTGCCCTCAGTGACTTTCCCTCCTCAAGGGATCACCTGACTCAGTCACCTGCCTACCCAGCTGCTCCTCATCAGCTCCAGTGGGTGCATGGATGTCAGTTTTCAGCCAGATGGTCTATGTTGCCAATTAAGCTGCCATGGCATTCCAGCCCTCTCTGCTACCTGTTTGCTTGTATCTGTTTCTTGCAGAATCACTTGTTGCGGACGTCCTACTGCCATCCTGCCTCATGCTCTTTGGATTTGTTTACCCAATTTGATTGCCTGCCTGTGAGCGCTAGCTCTTTTTTTAACCGTTGGATTAAGTAAATTGCCTTTTACCTTGTATCTCCTTTTATGTCTGCATTTGGGTCCAGTTATGTGTTGCCACATAACATGACTCTGCTTTATGTCTTTCTGAGTGCTTTCCACACAGAAAACAACATATTGTATCTAGTCTGTTATGGGTTGTCTATTCAAATGTGGCCATTATATTCTTTTGGCATGATGTGCAATTTATGTTTTTTTTAGGGACTGTAATATGAGTACTACATCAATATGTTAGTCTGTCTGTGACCGATCTCACCAAGATAAACCCACTATCACTGGCTCCCACACAAAAATACTGTATACACACCTTGCAAGGTCACTCAAGTATGAGAAGATTGTGTGTGTTGGGGGAGGTGTGTGTGTGCGCGCATTTCAATAACCTTTTTTACAAAGAGATCACGCTATAGGGCCGCAACAAAATCCCTTCATTATGTCACCTTTGATTTTTATGTAAAACCCCTGTGTGTAATTTTACACAGCGTGCTGGCATTGTGAAAACAAAAGAGGTCTGACAGTTCCTCACTGTTTTCCTCATTGATTATCAGCTGCTGTTCTTCTTCTTTGAGTTAGCTGCTAACTGCTGGTAGCTGCTTTTTAAATCTACCAGCAGTGGGTGACACACGCTTTTACATAGACATTGATTTGGCGAGACAACTTTGCCCCCCATGTCAATATCATACCTTTTACAAAGAACAGCGAGACCAAATAGTGGTGCAAAATTCCGTCCTTCAGCAGGCAGTGTAAAAGGAGCTAATGAGTTGGAAGGGAAAAACAAAAACCATAAAATATAAAGAGAAATGCTGAAGTTGTGCTTTAAGCCTAAAAAGATACTCACTCATCTCAGTAGAACAGCTCATTCTTTTCATTTACATGTTTGACCATGATTCTTTGCAGCCTAGTTTTAATTTGTGCCCTCAATCCAAGACACAAAGACAGGCTGATGGAGCTGCAGTTAGATGGTCTATTGAGACAAAGTTTTTCCTTCAGACTTTCCTCTACTTGGTGCAACTTGCTTTGTTGGTTAGCCTGCAAATCACGGAGTGGCAACATGCTTGGTTAATATTCAGTATGTCACCCCATCTTTCTTATTAAGTATATAAAGACCGCAAACATTCACACACACACACAAAGTTTAAAATTATTTAGTTGTTAAGTGAACAACAACTGCAAGAGGATTCACTGCCACTAAAAAACTGGGGTGTCATACTCCCTCTAACACTGCAATTTAAATATGTATAAAAATTAGGGGTTTGAAATAACACGTTAAATTATGTGTTACAAAAATTAACTCTGATTAATCGCTTTCCGTGGCGCCCTTTGACCCAGTGCGTCATTGAAGGCCACAGTGGCTTTGTCACAGGATAGAGGCAGACGAGGCGACGGTGTTTGGCCCAGTGAATGGAAAGTTTACATTTGAAAAACGCCCAAATGGAACTGTTAATAAGAGAATGGCTCTCTGCAATTTCAGCAGTAAGGAACTAATGGACCATAGGAGTAATTATAGCCCGAAATATCACCTCCACACAACACATTTAGCAGTGAACCCAGAGGTCTGAGCTAGCACAGCCTCTGATGCTAGCGCTAGCAGCCAGCCTAGTCAAGCCACACTCGACCAGAGGTTCAGACACAAACTCAGTAAGTCTACCTGTGACCGACTAAGTTCACTATGACACATCTGCCAAAATTAATTTGAATTGGCATTTTTAAAATACTTTAACAGCAAAAGTTGATGTATGCGATTAATTAATCACAGAGCATGTAATCAATTAGATTTTTTTTAAATTGCTTGACAGCCCAATAAAAATAATAATGATAAGAGTAGAAACAAAAAGAAAATCTAGATATAAGGATACAAAGTAGTGCAAATTAAAATAAGGGATAACACAAAGCATACATGAAATATAAAGTGATATAAATCAGAGGTTGCATGAACAGGCAAAATGTAACAGGAGTGTGCTGTAGAAAACACACATAAATTAATGCATGCAAACATGTGACCTTTGTTAGTGGTTGTAAACACTGGAAGAAAAGAAAGTCCTAGTGCATCAACATAAAAGACAAAGTTCAGGACTGTAGAAGCTTGAATCTCTGTTTATCATAAGGGTGAGCTCTGACTCTTATTATAGAGCAGTACTTGGTCAATACACATTTCTGTCTTTAAACTATGCAGCCACTACTATAAAGACTTTTACATGTCACGCTGGGAGAAGAAGCCCCCTGGTCATTCAGTGTGTGTGTGTGTGTGTGTGTGTGTGTGTGTGTGTGTGTGTGTTCAGCTGTCTTGGGGATATATTTGTGATTTTTACAGTTGATGTCACTGTTTTCTTTTTCCAGCCCTAAAAATCATTATTTTACAACTGATAATAATCAAGCTGTTACCTTGTTGGGAATTCATTCCCTCTAACAACGCTTCACTAAGAAAGCCCCAGTATAGCTTCCTTCAGATCAATTGATCTTGGTAGGTAGAAACTATTTGTGGAAGCGCTGCTTCCCACAGTCATTGGTTTTAGCTACAGAGCTCTAATTAACATAGCTCAATATTGAGTGTTACCTTAGCCATGATAAATAACACTAGCTTTATCTCACACACTCCTTTTCCCTAATTGAATCAACAGAGAAATTGACATTTTTTTGTTTTTGCTGAACAGGACTTTCGATTTCTGCCCTGGTCAGATGGTGAGAAAAGCCTTCGGGAGGTAGGTGGTCAGACGACCTTGGGGGGGGTGTGGAACAATGAGATGACCTTGACTCAGAGAATAGGCAAGAGCAGACGGAAGAAAAACCCAGTTTGATATAAGGGCTTATGCGATATACTATTACTCTATAATTATTGTGTGCTGTTTTGACTTTATTATGAGCAGAAACATGTTTGATTAACATTCCAGGGATAAAGTCAAACGCTCTCTCTAGACACCTAGTGGGTTAGTCCTATTTAGAAACCTCTCTGCATTTTTTCCTGCTCAAACCATCCCCTGGTAAAACACCTACTGAAATTAGCCAGTAGTTTCAGAAAATGCGAGTCTGTGTGATTTATTTGAAACTGGGTCCAATTTTACCAATGTCACTTTGATTGATAGTAAAAAAAAAAAATCAAAAAAAAAATCTGTGTGCTCCAACACAGCAACACAATTTCACAAGTTTCATTTCAATTTTAGGCTGCAGTGCCAAAACATTTGAAGTCTGTGATGAGAGGAAATCTATTAAAATCAGGCACTAATTTCTTATCATAGTGCATTTAACAGTGAAATGAAAAGACCAGGTGCCTCAGGTAATTCAAACTGATTTTAAACACTTGCTCAAGTTGAATGCAGCTTACAGTCATTTCCACAGTGCTGCTGTGGTATTCATGATGTCTAGCTGAGACTGTGACAGTGACAGGCTAGTTTGCAGTATTTGTTATGACAGAATAAATACTAAAGTGAATTTACCAGGCTATTCCACAGCAGGAAAAAAAAGAGCGTAATCTTATTTTCACTGTCTATTTGACCTAGTTGCTTTAATATCCTAAGTGGCATTTGTGAGCACTTCTCTCTTGGGTAAGATGTCAGCGCAAGGTCAATGAACTATCATGGGCTGAGCTGGGATGCTGAGTGGCAAATGATGCAGTTATCTTTTGATAACAAAATTACAGACCTCTCCTCACTTGATATCTGGATGTGTCAGGAGGATCAGCTGCAAACTGCAAATGGGGTCTAACAACAAAAATCACTACCTGTCCACCAGCTTAGATCTCACATGTAGTAGAATGATGAGAAAATATTAGTATTTCAGGTCATTTGAAGTGGGGTTGTATGAGGATCAGTGTATTACATAGAGTTAATGTTGGTCAGTGCATACCCAGTTTGGAGAAGCAGACAGGAGTGCCAACAAGAAAGCTAAACAATGTAATGCTGTGGACGTGGGAAGCAGCAAAATGTATTACAGCCACCTAAAAACATTAATAATAGTTTAAGTCTATGCTATATTAAAGGATAACTTAGGATGATTAACAGTGTATGGACAGGAGTGTTAGGAGCCATTTGTAGCACAACTAGCCATATCTTTAGCGTGTCCATATACAACAAAGTCTATGACAGCTGCCAGAAGTTTAACTGCTCATTTTGTCGGCACAGGTCGGAAACCACCCATGAACCACCCTTTACAACTTGGGCATTTTTCCTCTGTGGGCATGGGGTCACAGCAACTGCAGGAACTCCATGGTCTCCCTGCTTCGTGTCCTGCAGAGCCCCACTGCCTTTTTTCCTCTCCCTCCTCGTCCACCCTTTAATCCTTACGCTCCGGCTCACATAAATGCAGGCGGCGGTCAATTCCAAAGGCCTCATCACCATTATTGATATCAGGTAAATAATTATCCATGACACAAAATATCTAACACTGAACTATGTTTTCTGTAAACTACTCTGATTACTATACTCTCTCCAGAAGAGACGTCTGCTTAAAGGGCCAGTGTGTAAAATGGGTTGAAAACAGTGACATCAGTGGTCAAATTCTAGATTGCAGGGCTCACTCACTCACCCCTCCCGTCGGGTAAATGACGGTGGCCTCGTAGGGACAAAAAGCCTTGCGCACGAGTTTTTCAGGAGTAGGTCTATCTAGCGCCGAGGTGAATGTTTATTTAGAAATCTAAACCATGTTACGAT
>NC_065506.1:36473807-36659289 GCF_006386435.1 Epinephelus moara
GCGCAAGATGGCGACCTCTCTAAAGCAAGGCCCTTGCTATATATATATAAAAGCATAATTATAAGGCTACGAAAACCAAACGAATTTTATTTTATAGCGATTATACACTTGTATAAACATATTAATGGGTAGAATATTCAGATTCAGATTGACAGTAAACCATGCCAAATATTACACACTGGCCCTTTAAGGAGGTAATAAAAGACTGATCACATCAAGTAAAAGGTAAAGAGACACTTCAGACACATTATAACAATTTGAGCCGCTCTTTTGGAAAAAAAAACAAAAAAAAAACCCCCACTGTTAATAGACATTCAGTGGAAATGTTTAATTGCCCCGTGTGCCTCCATTACAGCTTTTTCCGTGGCTGCCAGCCACTGCCAGCCCCCACATTACTGGACCTTTTTCAAAAATTGTTGTTCCCATCAGTGTCTTTGATCAGATTACGCTGGGAAATAGGGTCCAGGTTAAAAAAATGCCAAAATTATCCTTTAAGGATACTGTCACCGCTTTACCTTATGCCTGGTTCACACTACAAGATATCAGCCCGATTCAGCGACGTACGATATCGGCATGGATCGTGAACGACAATGAGTGTCATACACGATAATCCATCGTTTCATCTCGTGTAGTGTGTCATAGTAGACGACAAACAACGCCACGTCTGGGACGCCTCACGACGTTTCAACAAAAAGTCTGGCATGTTTGATTCTCTTTTTGTCATTCACGACTGCTCCCGTCTCAGCCATCACTTCGACCAATAGAAACACAGAGCGATTTGCTGCCGTGGACAACTGTCCGACAACAACACCCCCGCCTTTTTTATATTTCCTCTAGGGACGTTACTACAACGCAGTGAAAAGGGAAAAATGATGGTGTGAAACAGCAGAAGCACTTTAGCAACCCGGTGAGTACTGCAACTAGCATCAAGCTAGCAAAGAATGGAATTTCTTTATAATGGAGACGGACATTAAGTAAGAAATTTAAAAAACAGTGGCGGGGCTTTTACTCAGCACAACTGCAGAGGCTACCAGCTTCATTTGAAAGAGACTGCATTATAAACGGGCCGTTATTTATTATTCCTTCTGTATTTTTATATTTTCACTTTTTATCCGCTCCTGTCTGCCTTGATAAACTTAATGCATCATGCTGTCATTTCAAACTCAGCACTTCCTGTATCTGTTTCAAATTAAAAGACCGTTATAACTTCAGTTGAGAGAATCCCTTCATTTTCTAAAACTTTTATTATGAAACATTTGCAGGAACTTGTTGTGGAGGATTCAGTGACATGCATGTTTAAGTACGGTACTTAAAATATAGCTCCTGCCATCTGGTGGTGCTTTTTACGTTACTACAACAACATTTTTGGATTGGGCATGAACAGACACAGTGATAAAAAAGTGAAAAAATAGTAATAATAATTAAAATAGGACAAGAATAACCCGATGACATCACACACGTCGTGAAAGACGACCGGGGGTGATTGGTGTGGACCATCGTGTAGTGTGTCATGTCTGTCGACCAAGTCACGGCACCATTTTATGACTCCACAATCGCGTAATGTGACAGTGACTGTCAGAACGGACAGAAATGTCGTGTAGTGTGAACCAGGCATTACGCGGACAGCCCTTTCAGATGGGGAAGTTGTTAGCGGCTTCAGTTCCCCATCTATGCTCTCATCACAGCCACCAGACTCCACTGACAAAAACATTTATTTTAGCTCACTCAACGTGGGAGCTGCTGGTCTATCGCTGTCTGGATCATTTATTTGTTTGTGTTACTTTGTGACTTCAGTGAATATGAACTAACCCTTTAAAATGCTAATGTCAAACGAACAAACTAACTGATTGCGACCAGCAACTCCTGTGTTAAGAGTTGTTAAATTGCTGTTTTTTTTTAATGGAGTCTGGCTTTAAAGAGAGCGACATAACACCTTTAGTTCCCCGAGGGATATTTCTGTCTGACATCAAGCTAAAATAGTGAAAGTATTCAAACTATAGCATACACTTAAACTGATATTTATTTTTTAGATGGGACTTTTTATGTGGCTACATTATGCTTTGTTGCTGACCCCATCCACAGCAGTACCATGTCGGCACTTCAGCCTACTTGTCCTAACTAGGTACGTACCGACTGACTTCTACTGCATGTAATACATTGACTGTGGATAAGTACCTTATATAACCCCTCTTCAAAAGATCTTAACTATCCCTTTAAGACACAAGACAGTTGTAGCTACTTTTACTATCCAGTTATATGCTAGATGAAAGAACAATCAGTCTGACTTTAGGTTCAAATATTTTGATGGTTTCACGTCTTTACCTCTTTTAGACTCTAGTTTTAGCTTTTAAGGGGCCCTCTTTTCCGGTTGAGATGACTGGATTACTTTACATCCTCTTCAAAACCACACTGGGATTGAAATTTCTACAAAGGAGGAGCTGTTTGCATACTCAACAATACGGGGAATTTCAATCCCACATCTCTCTCAGATCCAACCTACAATTAGTGGAGTGTTTGGTCACGTAAAGTGGGAAGAGGAGCAACAGTTCAACAACATGCATGGAGATCCATTGATGCGAAGGCACAAAATACCTCAAAAGCAGCCAGTGCTAAAATTACGGCGCGTTATATAAAGGACTGATGCCACAACAACCTGCTTTTCTCATACTTGAGCCTTAAGATCTGGAAAACCTATTTACAGTACCACAACTATGCACAGGAAACGGTTGTTTGACATGGCACAAACTGTGGCAACATGAAGTATAAAGCGCCAGCACCCATCTGCATGAGGAGAGATGGGTGTAACCATCATTTATTTACAAGTTAACAACTGCTATGAGCAAATTCAATCAGGACATCTGATATATCTGTCTGTATTATATTTTGTATTCTTGTGCAACCCTTTTATATCAATAGTTTTTATTCATGGTGCTGCTTCTTTCTGTCAAACTTTGGCAATGTGGTGATCTCTTTCTAAAAATGACTCTGTCCTCCCTAAAAAGAACGACTCCATAAGTCGTTTCAGCAAGTGCATCAAAATGACATGTTTACACTGAAGTAACAAAACCCTCTAGCAGACCTAGAAATTACGACGGGAACAAAGAGGAAATTTACAGGAGGACAATGTTGGGTCAAAAAAACATGGGACTTAAAAACGGAAGAACTATTTGTTCCCTGTTTCAGATTGACAGTTGACAGTTTTTAAGTAGGGCCACAATTGTTCCTCACCTTAATCACAAGTTTATTATTCTGAGCATAGCGACGGTCATGGTCCTTTAACCTTAACTAATTGCTTATTTTAACCCAAACCATGGTCTTTCCCTAAGCTAATTGTTCTTTTGCCTAAGCTTCACCAAACCTTAACCAAAGACTTGTCACATCATAAAGCGCTTTTATGTGTAACTTCTAGAGGGCACGGACAAACAGCATATTTTCTTGTTTAATTAAGAGGATGTGTCGTTATGAATGCCAGAGTGCTTTTGAGGCTGTCCTCTATTTGGTATATCACTGCAATACAAATTATGTCCCCTAAATCATAACAGGATTACTAGAAACAGCAGAAAAGTCTGTGACATGTTTAGTTTGGATAAATATTAAGACTCTGTCTACTGTGCGGGCTACTTCATAAATGCAAAGAGATGACATTCATACTGGGGTTTCATCTAACTATCATTAAGACCACAAATAACAGTAAACCATCTTATTCACATTACAGTCCTTCCAGTGTGACACAGAGCACAATGTGTTGAGGCTGTTATGGTGAAATATCTGCAGGAAAGTTTCAACAACAGTTTAAAACTGAGAAATCATGGCAAGTTTGAGTTGATAAGAATCAATTCATTAAGGACCAAGAGCAGAATTTCTTTTACAAAAAAAAAACTTAGCAAGAGAGTGAACTGTATTGTTATATTGGGGCTTGGGCGGCACGGTGGTGTGGTGGTTAGCACTGTCGCCTCACAGCAAGAGGGTTGCCGGTTCGATCCCGGGTAGGGAGCCCTTCTGTGTGGAGTTTGCATGTTCTCCCCGTGTCAGCATGGGTTATCTCCAGGCACTCCGGCTTCCTCCCACAGTCCAAAGACATGCAGATTGGGGACTAGGTTAATTGATGACTCTAAATTGTCCGTAGGTGTGAATGTGAGTGTGAATGGTTGTCTGTCTCTATGTGTCAGCCCTGTGATAGTCTGGCGACCTGTCCAGGGTGTACCCTGCCTCTCGCCCGATGTCAGCTGGGATAGGCTCGAGCCCCCCGCGACCCTCAAGAGGATGAAGCGGTTAGAAGATGAATGAATGAATGTCGGGGCTTCAGAACACTTGGATCACTATAGATGAGCAGTATGGAGATATTTTGTGGTTTCAATTATGTGTTTTTGGACGTTTGAATCTGGGGCGCCATAAGCCTCCATTAGGTGGAGTTGTGTTACTACCCCCTCTCCCCTTGGATCTCCACAAGTGATATGAGAACTCTAAAACGTCACCTGAGCCTCCATCGGCATATGGGTGAGTAGATAATGGGTGAACTTTCATTTTTAGGTGCACTATCCCTTTAACACTGCTGCCTATGGCCATGTGTATATCTCTCTTAAAACCACCCTAAACGTTTTTTTTTAAAGCCATGAAACTCACCGAGTGTCAGTGGTGTTCGCTGATGTTCTGACATAGGAATCGTAGCAAACTGTGGTTTCTGTGATGATTTATTTGACATTTTGTCTACCGCATTGGTTTTCTATAGAAGCCTCATTGTCCGTTGGTAGTAATCCACCACCGGAAATGGAAAGGGGGTTATTTACGACAAGGTTGTAGTCATTGTAGTCTTTTAGCTCGGCGAAAGTGCCGACTCAACAGTGCTGTGTGCGCTCCTGGAAGAAGAACGAGAACTAACGAAAAAGTTTTGTAATAAGTTTAAACAACGGCACAATGGATTACTCGCTTGTAAACAACCTTCGCAGTACGATGCCTTTGAACACAACACCAACCTTCTTCTTCTGCTTCTTTTCTGTGTCCCATTACATTGCAATGGTTTCCTGTTGGTTGGCAACACCCACGTAAAGGAGCATTATCGGCATCAAGTGGGCAGGAGTGTATAATGACTCAGGGTCAAATGAACGATCAAGCGGAAGTTTACACACGGGTGTGAAGCAGCTGAAAAAATAGTTCCACAATCAAGATGTGTAGCGAAAACATGGATGGAAACCACAGTTTGCTACGATTTTTATGACAGAACATCAACAAACACCACTGACCACACGATGAGTTTCATGGCTTTGAAAACCAACGTTTAGGGTGGTTTTAGGACAGGTTCACACATGGCCATAGGCAGCAGTGTTAAGCCAGGCAGGGGAAAGCCAAATTCTCAGAAAAGGAGCAATCGTCACAATTTTGGTATTAACCACTCTATTTCATCATAAACAACCCAAAAATGGGGCTCAAAGTGCAAAATACTGGACTTCTCCTTTTAATATGGTAACACAACTCTGTTTTGTGGATCTGGCTGCATTTGTTCAAACTCCTATTTTTTGAGACTGGTTAAGTTTTGCTCACTCACCTTTGAGCTTACTGAGCTGAGGGAAGGAGCTACGTAACGTAAACAACACCAGCAGCAGCACAATTCATAAACACAGTCTAAAAATAATATGTATTGGATTTTTGGAAATACCTCCCCGATGTCACAGCCTCAGAGAGAGAAAACAAGTTACAAAGATTAAAAAAGAACAGAGTGTTAGATATATAATTCCTATTGCAGGTACACACATGATAAAGCAGCTAAGAATGGATCCACAGACTTTATTTCTAGGTATACTAAAAAACAGGAAGTAGTCAACTGAAATAATAAAAATATTCCAACAGCATGATCTGTCTCACTAACCTAAAATATATAATTGTACTGGGCAATCAATACAGTGTTCAGGCCCAGTTTCAGCCGAAACGATCCTACAGACTTTTTGGGTTTTAAGCAGGAGGTGTCAGAAAAGTTCTCATGAGGGTAACTGGCTTGTAGCAGCCAAGCGTTCATAGCGACGTTGCTTTTTGATCCTTCGATGTCAGCTAATCCTTTCATTGTAAGGCAGAATTCACCAAGCATTGGATTGTTTACCCACTAATAGGGAATGTGAGCTGGGATTAGACCGTCGTGAGACAGGTTAGTTTTACCCTACTGATGATGTGTTGTTGCAGTAGTAATCCTGCTTATTTTTTGTTTCGGCTTATTAGGCTAATGGGATACCGTGTACAATAGGGACCAGTTAAAGCTGAGAGCTGGCTAAAAACTGTCTGATCCATCAGCATTGTTTGCCTCCGAGCTTATCAATTCTTTTGATCAATGCCGACATATTTTTTTGGTCAGCTGCACATCACAAAACGGTGACGTCTAAGCCTTGCATCTATGCTGCTGGAGACTTGCAACAGGGAGTCATGGTGGGGAGGAAGATACCGTTCAAAGCATGGCTTCATTTCAAGGAGAAATATAACGACAGTGCTGCATAAAATGTCTGCAAAATGATAATTTCAAGTAAGGGTGGAAACACCAGCAATATGTTGAAGCATCACTCAACGCAACATGGGCTTAAATTCTAGGAATGCCATGATACACAAGTGCCACTGCTTCCCAACCGAGCAGCACGTAGGGTATCGACAGTAAATATCCTATTATAATAACATTAGCGTCATGCAGGCAGGCTTTGCATTCTTTTTCTTTGCCTAAGAGAACCTAAATGAAGATGAATGCTGTATAAATATTCTCTACTTTCATCCATTTTAAATGATGACTGACAGTCTGTATCTACAGCTAGCTCAACTCACCCGCCAGCTCCCTGTGTTCACCTTGTTGCACAAGGAGGGGAAATGAGCAAAAAAAGGTGAATGTGTGTCACCGTGCAGTCACAAAATTTGTAGTGAGAGGTTTGTTTTGTGTCTACACTGTTTTTAAATAAAGCTAAATACATATCTGTTCACTTCAGCTAGCTCTGATACAGGTCTGAAACTCTCTTTTTACTCTTTAACTTTTTATTTACACTTCACGCTGCTGCAACTCTTAAAATATTACTTGATTTTATGATTTATAATTTTACAACTGATTTTTATGAACCAGTTAATCCATGTTTTAAACTGTTTTAAATGTCCTTTTGTATTGAATTGCCTTGTCTATTTTTATATCCATTATATCAATTTTCATGTGAAGCACTTTGTGCTGCATTTCTTGTATGAAAGGTGCTATATAAATAAAGTTTATCATTATTACTACTATTATTTGGATTTGGATATAATAAAACAGTTTTGCTGACACTGAAAACCTGTGCAGGACTATGTTTTTTCCAAGCAGATAATTGATCAGGAGTCAATAAGAGAACCGATAAAGAATCGGACCAATAAGAGGAACTGATACTAAAATCAGTATCTGTAAAATCCTCTTAATTCCCACTCCTAGTGTAGAAGCCTTATGCTTTCCCCTGTTCCTGACTCTGATCTCACTACTCATGTGTCTGTTTCAGCCTCAAAGAAAAGAGGCCGGATGTCCTCTACAGTGGCCACAAAAACCCAAACAGATCCCTTTTTTTTCATCGGAGAATAGTGATAGACAGAAATGTCATGCAGCCACACACAGAGTGTACACACATGTATACATTACATATGCACACTAGCGGAAACATACACACCACACACTCTCTCTCTCTCTCACACACACACAGACCCACAGATGGCCCTGTGAAGTCTCTTATTGATTGGGCTGCAGGACAGAGGGAGGACACAGCAATGGAAAAATACATGCCAAAACAATTTCCTCGACAGCTGGCCTTAAACAGCCAGTCAACTGTCTTAACCAATCAGGAAAAGGTGTGGTTAAGAGATACATTTGGCTCTAACACTTGGCACTGATATTCATTCACATTTCGGCGTAATGTTTTGCAAAAAAAAAAAACCTACAGTACTGTGATAGAGCACAACAAAACATCACATCTCACTGGACTGCTTCAGTCAGGGAGCTCAGGCTAGAAATCACACTCCAGCTCTGGGTTGCGTGTTTGGCAGCACCCAGTCTGGCAGTATGTAATCTATCACAGCCAGACTATCTACATTAGTTAGTGCCTGGCGAGGGTGAGGGGCAGTGGGAAAGGGATGTGCAAATGCTGGCATGGAGCAAAGATGTGGCCTGGTTTGCCTTACTGATGTGTGCAGTGGAGAGATCAAAGCTCTGCAGTGTGCATTCATGCAAACAAAATAAAGAATCCAAATTGTTACCTCATGAAGAAGATCATCTAGGGCTGTGTCTGTTACAGCAAAGGGATGATGGGGTCTGTGTTTAAGATGGGTTGCCACGCCTACACTGTTTGTTGGTGAATTACTCTTCCCTAATTCCTCTCTAGTGGCACAGCAAGATCAAATAGTCATCCACAATAATAACATCAATGGCCATTAAACAAGACCAGTGATTAGTTCTGGGAGCCATTTGGGAGATTTCTAAACGAGTCATCAGACTTTCCTCCATCTCACAGGACACGCTTGGCTCTGGCGCACTCCCGCCTGTCAACAGATTTCCTGCATGCATATACAAACTGCATAGGGAAGTCATTACACCCCTCAGAGAGGTAAAGTGTAAGTGTAGGGACACTTACAGGTAAAGGGCAGCCTTTAAAGGTTATATTTAGTCTCCATGGTCTGGTAACTTCCTTTATGTTCCCCAGACTCAATCATAAACACACTTCAGAGTCCCACAATAGTTGCTGGAATTGAAACGTGGACAATTACAGTTCAATTTGCTCAAATGGCTGAAAATAAGTCGGCAAACCCTGAACTGACCAAATGAGTTTTAGAGGTTTGGGTTCATCCAAAGTAAATTCAATTTAATCAGGTGGTAAAAGTTTGCAACTTGTTGGCTTAATCTTGATTACATCACTTAATTTTTCAGTTTATACTTTTTATCTTTCTCATACTGAAATTGAAACTTATTGGGGGTTTTTTTTTTCTGCACAGGACTAGTATCACCTGGGGACGTCCAGTAATTTGTAATAATTGTAGAGGTCATCTGTAATCTTAATCTTGGATCTGCCATGTCTGTAAAAATTCCACCGCAAATTACCTACCATATTTCGGGAAACACTGAGGTCATGACAATTACTCCCCTGCGTATTGGCACCTCTGTGATTTGGGTTATATTATAATTGTTACGCAGCACCGTAACGCAAACACCTAAAGATCCCCAGCAGCTAACCCTGAGTGAGCAGGCGAATTTTAACGTCTTTCATAGTGAGGATACTTTAACAGAAGTTTAACAGACTACTTTAGACAACTGGATACTGATTTTTAAATTAAGTATCTGTTGTGAATTTTGAACATTACAAACTATTAGGTGTCACAACAGCTGTCAGAGGCACACCGGACTTTCTCTTACCTGACGCTGAAGCTGTAGGGCGCACAGTGGTCTCTCTCTCATCTGATGCTGACACTGCTGAGGTGTCTGCCTCATCTGTAACTTAGCCTCCTGTTGATCACTGTCCTTATAACCAGGGAAACCTGGAAGACAAAAATAAATAAAATAATTTAAATTTAATTTCACGCCAATATTGGCTCTGAAAATGCATCATATAACAATGTGCATCCTATGTTATTGTAAGGTGTTTTTTTTTTCTTTTAATTCCTATTATAATAGTTGTTGATAGGAGGGGAGGGGCCTGTTTAAACTGCGGGCCCCCCCGCCCCACCTTGCAGGGGCTGTGCGGGTCCATTTTGAATGGACTGCAAGTGACTCAGGAAGTTAAGTTAAATTTGTAAAACACACATTTTATTTTGATGTACAGTGAATTTCTGGCACAGAGATTTTATTTTTAAGTGCCGTTTCCTGCTGTAGATTGAGTGAATAACAGACAGCTACTTAACAGAAACAGCAAACCCGTGCAACGGCATGGACAATCGCAAGTATGACGCTGAATATATTCAACTCTGTGGACTAAGGACAAATCTGGACCCTTCAGCTGGACCAGTTGGGAGCAATTGCTTTAAGGACCAACTGTTTCGCAGAGCTTTGCAACATACCTTCATACAACGGGTTGTGTGATATCTAATGAATCAGCACCCCACTTCTGGGGCATCATCATATTACATACTCACCGTTAAGTTTCATACTATATATAAGTTACATATATTAGGTTTCAGTTGGGCATCGTAACGTCACATATTTAAGGTTAAGTTATGTACTTAACAAAAACTTACATAGGTTAGATGTAGGAAAACAAACATGGTGACAACAAACCTCAAAATAACTCAGAGTTCACTTGGTTTCACTGAGACAAGAACACCGGTCTTATGCAGAAAGTCCTGTGTTGTTTGACCAATCTACCACCCCGACCTAGCTCTACTTTCTTTACTCTCCTCAGCGCATTAGTCACATAATCACAGCCTTCATAATTATGTGCATTATACACGAATTACTGACTCATGATTACGTGAATTGCATACGAATTCTAGGCAAATACTGTTGTAGGTATACCTACAGACAGTGCACAAGAACAGAGCCTTGACATCATATTCAGGGATAATGTCAGTAAATTTGATTAAAATACAGACTTCGCTTATCCCGGCTAGTTTCTAAATCACATGAGGTCCCCTGGTAATACTCGTCCTATGCGAATACAGCTTCAGACTACGTTAGAATACTTGACTTTGGTTATTTAAACTGCACAAATGTCGTTTTCTAAATGAGCACAAATGGCACTTCCCCACAGTGCAGCGATAGACTTACAAGTTAACCTATTTCATTATTATTTTTTCACGTTTCTCACCTCTCCTCCCCTACAACTAATGTTGTCTGAAATCGGCGAGCAACATTATATTTGGCTGTGTGCTTTCCACATGCTTTGAGACTCTGACACCAAGGACGCGATTTAATTAAGTGAGGCTTCAAACACAATCTAAACAAACAGCGAAGCTACAAACAAACAACAAGTCCAATTACAGCAGTGTTAATATTGCAGGGCAAAGCAGCATTAGACTACCACAAGAGTGGGAGGGAATGGGAGGAGGCGGAGGAGGAGGAGGAGGAGAGGCAGGAGGGGGAGGGTCTGGCTGCTTTGATCCACGTTTGGAGATCCGACATCAACGTTGCTGCTTAGTTCAGTGGGTACTCATATTAGCCAGAGAAGAAATAGTCCTATTGGTAATCAAAGGGCCTCTTTCAGTGCTACAATCCAAGAAATCCTTTACACATAACAGTCAAAAATATCATAGAGGAATTGCATCAGATGCCTGGGGCTGCTACATATTTGCAATGGGACAAAAAAAAAAAAAAAATCAATCCAGATTGAGTTTCAAATTCTGTGACTATGTGACAATCACAACAGACAGAGGCGACGTAGAATCCTCAAAACACCATGTACTCGACTGTTATTGATCCTAGTGTACCTGCCCTTGAACTGGTAATTGCTTCATGGGATTGCCACTATAATATTCTTTATCTTTAAAAGAGGATTCACTGATATTGTCCATAACAGTCCAGGGGTGTATTGATTCTTCTGATTGGATGGAAGGGTTGTGAGCGGCAGGGAGGGAATCCTGTGATCTATGTTTTTTCCAGTGTGCAATATTTGGTACATACAGGCGCGAACACACGCACAGATACATACACAAGCTGAATGAAAGTATTCCCTAGGAGGGAGCAGATGTGATACGATATTAGAGCGCTATGTTTTCTTTTAAATGAAACAATAGCAGTCAGGTTGCCGGCTGATATTGGGTTATCTTAATGCCGGAGGCCACGTCAAACTGTGCCATTACTCCGCAACACTGGAAATGAGCAGCACACAGTGAATGAAAACTGCCCCGAGCCATGTCTACCCAACTACTCAACCAAACATGAATTTCATGTGCGACACTCTTGCTTTCATACATGAGCATGTCGGCCTCTTTAAATACTGTGCGTATATTTGCATTCATGTGTGTCCTCCTTGCATATGTAGGCCAAATGTGGTATTTTGAATTTCAGATAAACCAAGGTTAATAAATATATATTTTTTGGCAAACTAATTTAAATCGTGAAAGTTCGCTGCGTGTATCTGTGTGCATGTGTGTGTGTAAGTGTTATCTTTGGCCTCATTAAGAGTGAGTTGATGGGTTGGCAAGGTTAATAGAGATTCATAATCTAAGCACAGCTGCAACCCCCATGCTCTTATAGGCTGGTTTTACACTGGTGTGTATGTGTGTATCTAATCTTCATGCTTATAGACGTGATTTTAATGTGTGCTTGTCTCTCATATTTGTGCGGCTCTGCATGTGCTCTGTAATCTGGTTTACAGGAAGCACGCCACAGCCAAACACATGGTCAATTTCCCCTCCCAGTCCTATCATTAGCCTGGGGCCTAATCCTTAGTTATAATTCAGATGATGGGCCCTGCCAGTAGGGGCCCACTAATAGGTCACATAAATCACAGTGTGAAGCTGAGGCTGGGTCGAGGCCCAGCAAAGTCGGCCATTTTCCCCTTCTGCAGGCAGAAAGATCTCCATGTCGCTTGATTACCAATAAGGGCCGATGAAAAGGGCAGTTACACACACCCACACAACCACCCACACACACATGGAGAAAGAGTGGTAATTTAAAGCCGTTCATGCTTTGAATACTGAGCGTGGTGAAATACCAGCGGAGTGCAGCTGAGCAGTGGGGGTGATTCTATGTTAGCGTGTGCTGAATGCTTGTTGAATGCGGATTACTTTATTCTTGCAGAACCATTTACTTTTCTCACACTAAAAAACATTTGAACAAATTAAGGATCAAAGGAAATCGTTCCAAATGGAAAATAAAACCATCCTCCTTTTAATCATCTCTGTTATTCTTTTAACCTGCCTCAGATAATCCATTTTCGCATCATGACATTGAGTCACCTTCAAGTAGCGTTCAGGCTTTTCTATTGTACGAGATCACGTAGTGGAAAAAGGCCGTGTGTTAGGAACAAGATTAACAGCCCTGGTCTGATATGGGATTATCACAGCTCTCTAGCAGTAAAGGAATGCCTGTGGATTAGATCTCACAACAGAGATTAATCCAGGACAATCTGCTATGACTTGATTTTATACAATGGGATTATTTCTTTGACATATGTCTCCACTATTAAAGATCTAAAACCCAATTTTTAAAGATTAACACAGAAGACAAAATGTTACCCATGTCTCTCTGACTAGTCTATTGGGATTCATACTAAGACTGTCCTGCTAAAGGCAAAGGAATCACATTCCTACTCGGTGTCTCACCTCTTTTCTCTAAGGAAAGTTTGAAATTCCTTCAGTGTAAAGTTGGTCTGAGGCATGTGTGTGTGAGTTGGCCTTGCTTTACAATGAGTCTATTGCTTTACAATGAGTCTCCAGTCCTGCAGAATGATAAAGGGGAAAGAATAGAAATGTCAGATTCATCAGCTTTTTCAGTCTGGTTCGAAGGCTTTATAGGAACATGTTCACACATCAAAAGATACCTGTTAAAATAAAATTTCCAAAGAAGGATCAGTGAAGGGGAAATGCTGCTTAAGCAGAACCTCGAGGAATGTACAACTGATTATCAGTCCCTTCAGGATGTTAAGACGATCACAACAATTAATGCAAATTCAACCAATCCCCATGAATTCTGCATGACCTTGCAATTTTGTCCTTAACTTTTCTGCAAATTTGACAAATCAATATAGTTTCCTGTGAGTTTCACTGATCATAGGAGTCCCTCCCATACCGTCAACAAACTCACTTTCTTGTTTCTGGTTGTGAAGATGCAGACATGTGCGACACAAACTAACATTTACCAAAAAAATTACTACGAAAGACCATACAAGGCAATTTGCCAATGTTCTGCACAAAAACCGAGGTAATATTTTGCACCGTGTGCAACACTGTGGTGGAACACAAATTACATTGACTGACAAACACTTCTCCACTACAAAACACAACTGTAGAATGACAAGACAAATCACCATGACAGAAGCTGTTGCTATACTGTAGCACATGCTGAAAGATTCAAGGTGACTCAGATTAAATATGGAGGGTTAATGGCAGCATAAGTGTCATATATATCACAAACTCAGAATAGTATAGTTTTACAAGAACAACTTGTATTCTGTTTTTAATTAATTACACAAAAAAAAAACTATGTTGTTTTTACTATGCTGTTGTTTTCTCTTGCTCCTGCAGTTTCATTGCAAAAACACCCTACAAACATTGCGGCATGCATTGCAAAATGTTAGAAAAGCTGCTGTGAAATCAGGCGTTTTTAGGCTACAACAATTCCAAGTAAAGCCTTCAAAAGTCTGGAGGGAGTGGATTACTCTCTCAAGTGTTTTAATCAATTTGTTGACATGAGTCAGTGTATCCTAAAATCAGAAAAATAAGAAATAAACCTCTGATTTGATGAAGATGTCAAAGCTAAGTTTTAACTGCAAAAGGTCACTATGAGTATCCAGGGAGCTTTTCTGAAAATGTTGTATACATTCTGCCTCAGTGCCGATGGCATTTGGCCCACTATAATAATGTAGAGCCAAGGTCTTTGATGTTCAGATCATAAATGAGGCATCCTATATTCATAAAAATCTGCTCCAGATGCATTATGGTGACAGGACTGTCCTGGTCCATCAGTGTAACACGCATTAAATAAAGGCAGCGCACTCAGTCATGCCACCACTGTGGCTATCATCTGACCCATAATGTGTACATAAAGACACAAGCGATGGGTTCAAGTGCAAGTTGGGGATGATGAGATGATCTATTTAGCCCGACAAGCTTCACATTTGTCCCTATTATACATTTATGCAGCAACTGCTGCTCATGCGGTTTGGCTGAAACTTGCCTCTTGTTCTACCCTTGGCTCATATATATATCATTATTCATGGTATATTTACTTTACACTTTTATTACTAATGGCAAATCTATCCGACAACAAACTATGTCTTTCATACGTTAATAATCTGCTTTTTTTTTTGTTTGTGTGCATGGCTTACAAAGTGCCATGTCATTGTTCCAACAGTCAAAATTTCTGAAGTCTCATTTGTTCAGAAGATGTCCCGCTGGACTGAAAGCCCATTTCTACGACAAAGAAAACAAACACCCATTGCTCTGAAGTCCCATTTCTCTGAAAATACACACTACCTACAATTAGTTTTACTTTCAGGTGTTTTTACACCGATTCGTCCCTGCTTTTCCAGCAACTTTTGTGACACAAAACGTATTTAAAGCCAAAACCCTATCTTTTCCTAACTGTAACCCAGTGTTTTTTTGTCCCTAAACCTAACCACACATTCACCAGCGTTGTTCACAAATGTAATGTATCCATGATTTACATGTAGGCCTACAATGCGAACATTTTTTCTGGCAATTAATTGAGTTGTCTAGCTGCAGAGAGTGTGTATTTTGGGTGAAAACAGGACCTCAGAGCAATGGGTTTTTGTTTTTGGGATAAGGAACTATTGGAGAAATGGGCTTTTGGTCCAATGGGGCATTTTATGAACTAACAGGGCCTCCAAATTTTGGGTTTTTGGCACAATGGGTATTACTTGTTTAAAAAGCCTGTTGCTCTTGCCAATGTACTGATGACTTTGAAAATCAAGCTTTAATGTGTCCATGCACAAACAAGTAACATGTAATTTTTTGTAATGCACTTTTTGAAATTGTGATATTTCTCTGTTAAAACAAATAGAATGCAGAGTTTGTAACGTGGCCTTTATATTATGATATCAGCTCAGTTTTGCCAATGCTACATTGAAACACATCAGTGCCTAAACACACTTGAGTTACAAGGCTTGTTTAATAAAATGTCAATAAGTTATAAAACCCCTCTCCCAGCAGAGCCAAAGGAAATTGACCACCTGTGGAAACTCTGACAACCGACTTGATGTTAAAGTGGCTGTTGAACATTTTTCTTTTTGAGCGAACCAACGGTTTTTACATCTGGGAACACTGAGCAACACGGTACTGGAGAATAAGCTTTTTATAACCTCATCCTAGCTTTGTTCCACATGACATTATATTGATTCCTGGCATTTGTATTTAAACATTTAGACTTCCAAAGGAATAAGAACCTTTCACCATTAAGATTCTCTCCGTCTCTCTGTATGTCTGTCTCTCTCTTTTCCTGTTTCATCATTTGCTTCTCTCTGTTGTGCAGATCATGCATGCACCCAGCCCTTTACTGCGTATGGAGAGTGTGTGGGAGTTGGACATTGAAATGTGAGCTTGCACTGATACACAGCAATGTGGGCAATTTTATTTCCAAACAAATCCATGGAACAGGATTATATAAAATGGGCAGTGAGTCCTGGCCATCCGAATCACAGAGGACTGAACTGAACTATCCTCCCTATTGTACTTTCTTCTTAACGGCTCAGACTGTGTCCTTAATTGCTCGACAACGGTGGATTAATTTCCTCAGAACCTGTTGTCACCTTGAGCTGCCAGATTATTATCATCCTCCGTCTCCCACATACCTTCATCTCCCACATAAATACACACACATGCAGACACAAACAAATTTTCTATTTTAATTTTTTCTGGCGGCCAGTCTTGCTCTGGGAAGTGGCAAATCTCTTGGTCAACAGATGAAAAAGTGGAGAGAATCATTTTGCAACTTTTTTAAACCTTAAAATAACAGTTTCAAGGGGCGGCACGGTGGTACAGTCATCTCTCATCTCATCTCGCCATCTCTGTTTCGAAGTGTTTTGTAGTTTTTGTAGTCACATTCAAACACTTAGAAAACTATGTGTATGGGCTGAAAACACTAGCTTTATTTTAGCAACTAAAAGCTTTAGCAACTTTAACTTTCTGTAAATCCTTTTTGTTTTTTTGTTATGTTAGTGTTTATCTCTGGTGTCACAATAAATGAAACTATGCAGTCATATTTATGTAAAATCCCTTAGTATTACTCTATCCAGTCAGTCACCTTTATTCTTTGGCTCCTGACGTTGGATTTGCCGACTGCAAATCCTTCAACTTGTCAACAAATGGCAGAAATTCCAATTCTTTTGTAACGTTGCTTTAAAGTAGCTGCAACTATTAATCGATTAGTTGTCAACTATTAAAATTTTTCACTAACTAATGGGTTTCTCAGACTCCAGCTTCTTTCTTTTTTTTTTAAGATATTTTTTGGGGCATTTTTTAGCCTTTAATGTATAGGACAGACAAGTGTGAAAGGGGGAGAGAGAGAGAGGGAGTGACATGCAGCAAAGGGCCACAGGCTGGAGTCGAACCCGGGCCGCTGCGGCAACAGCCTTGTACATGGGGCGCCTGCTCTACCACCAAGCCACCGACGCCCCAGACTCCAGCTTCTTAAATGTGAATATTTTCTGGTTTCTTTGCTCCTCTATGACAGTAAACTGAACATCTTTGGGTTGTGGACAAACAAGATATCTGAGGACATCATCGGGCTTTGAAAAACACTGACATTTTTCACTGTTTTCTGACATTTTATAGACCAAATCCTTATTGACTAACTGAGGAAATAGGGAACTGCCCATTGGTCCGACATCCCATTGTTCCAAAGTCCATTCTGAAATCATCATGATGCCCTGTGGTTAAGGTCTGGTTAGGTTTACGCACAAAAACCAGTTGGTTAGGGTTAGGAAAAGATCATGGTGTGGGTTAAAATGAAAAAGAAAGTGACAAACACATAAGCTGTGAGCCTGCTTCGCCTCAAGCCTTTCCCAGCTGACCCAGAGCCGGTCGCGGCGCACCATCAAGGTAGAAATACGCCTGCCGGGAGCCGTTCAGCACCGCGGACCGTCAGACTAATGGGATGTCAGACCAATGGGCTGTCGGACCAATGACATGGACCCAGGAAATAATCAACAGATTAATCGACCATGAAAATAGTTGTTAGTTGCAGCCCTATTTCAAAGCTACAATTCAATTTGGACACAAACAAAACAGATTTAAATTGCCAGGTGCACCAATTACCTATGGAAAAAGATTGAGCTGTATTCGAGAAAGTGAATGTAACAACATGCTGGAGAACATTGGAAGCTAAGTGACTGTGGGAGCCTATTAATACGAGGGGGTGAAAGAAAGAACGCCCCGTAATGAGTGAGTTAAACCAACACCTGCGGCTGACTCCAGAGATGTCAGTTAGTAATTAGTGCATGATGTTTCAAAAAATCCTCTACAAGTGGCACAGAAAGTGTGCATCTTTTCGCTTACTTCTCCCAAGTGTCGCTCATAAGTTTGTGGATTAACAACCTCATCCAGGGCAGAGGAAATGATAAGCAGCAAATTAGCACAACATTAATGCAGGTCATTATTATAGCTGCTGAAATTTCACAAGTGTCCGCAGCTCAGCTCTCTGCCTTATGAGAAGGTATTTACAGTATAATGCTAACTGACATATAGAGGTCTCTAGAGCAGTAGTTACACAGACAGAGGAGGATTAACTGGCTGCCTCAACTCTCCCTCACGCAAATATCCTTCTCTCTTTCATTAAGTGAATAAACCATCCCTTCACTCACTGGTGTGGAGAGAGAGAAAAGAAGCGGCTTCGTTTTCTTTTCTTTTTTTTTTTGAGGGCAGTCTGACATGACAATAAAGAGGCAGAAACTTGTTTTAGGGGCGACACAGGAAGATTCAAACTTTAATTTTCATAACGGTGGGATTAGGTTAATCCTAAACACGGAGAGAGGATATGACAAATGCTTTATGTGACTCAACAGGAATTAGGGTGTTAAACATTTCTAATGGTTGCTGTAGCTCAGAGAGAAAAACTGAGATAGAGGAAAGCTACATTACAAGCTGAGCAGACTCTTCTCACTCCCAAAAAAAACCTAACTTGGGCAGTGGTCCTCAGAGCAACGGACGCAGTATAGAGAGAGATAAAATCCACATCGGGTGGGTGCGAGGGCAGGTGATTAGGTCCAACAAGCACAGGACTTTGACCCGGGAGGCCCGTGTTCATATGTGGTGTGAAACTAAATCTAAAAGTCAACGTTGAGTTATTTTGTCATGCCGTCGTTAGTCACGTGACTCATTAATTGTCCGCAATCTTTTCCCAACCCAAACAACCTGATCTCACTCCCAACATGCCAAATACAGACGCTTGGTCAGTGGCCCTTGGCGTCAGACACCAGCACACAGAGGCACCCTTAGCAGCGTTATGAGACGCATGGGGCAGGGCACAGTTTTTGATGCTCCCAGCTACTGCTGAGGTATAAAGAACAAGGGTAGGCAGGAGGTTAGGTGGATGGGTAAAACAAACTCTGGACTTTCACCCAGGAGTCAGCTGTTTGTGTGAAACCAAAAGTCAGTTGAGTTATTTTAATAACAGCGTAGTGTGCATGTATGTGTAGCATGCTATGATAGTGATGCGTGTCACATGATGTTACATTAGGTTAGTAACAATGATACCATGATATTTTTCTCTAAACCTAACCATTTGCTTTTGTCACCTAAGCCTAAAGAAAGTAACTATTTTTTTTTTGTACATTGTAAGTTTTTGAAAACTGCATGCATTTTACAGGCAAAAAACTTTTGATTTTCTGTATTTTCTGTTTATTTTGAAAAGACACAATACTAGGGTGATCATATTTTGATTTCCAAAAAAAGAGGACACTCGGCCTGACCACGAGATAGCCTACTTAAATGATACTCGCAGTTTACTCAAAGATGCCTTATAATTTTAATATATTTTAAGTTTATATGTATGGATAGAATATTCAGTTATATTACAAAATAATATCTCTCAAAGACAGAAATTCAGATAGGCCTCTATAGGGGACACACACACATACTAGAGTGTGGCTACCCGATCCGAGCCCGGTCCCGAGGGGTCCCGACAGGTCGGGCTGGGTTCGGACAAAAAATTATAAATTGTATTCGGGCTCGGGTCGGATTCGGTCAGCTTTCAGTGAAAATGTAATGTAAAAATAAATAAAATCCTATTGTCTGTCCTGTTTATTGCTTGGGGACTGTTATTTATGTGACAACACCTGAACATAACACACACAGACACACATTGGCTGTTTGTTTCTACCTCTCCCCTTGCTGGAAGCCTCGGACCTCCCGCCACCCGCCTCCGCCTTGATTAAACGCTGAAAATAAAATAAAAGAGGGATTAAGGGAAGTTTTTCCTATTTTATCTTATTTTGTTATATTTCTCCCTCTTTCCTATTTTATCTTATTTTGTTATATTTCTCCCTCTCCTCTCGCTGGAAGCCTCGGACCTCCCACCGCCCGCTCCCGTCTCAGACACGGAGGTCTCCCTCTCCGCGGAGCACCCACGGCGCACGCCCGGCCTGTTAAATAGCTTGTAACCATAACAACTGTGTGACCCAAACTCAGTGCTTTAGTCATTAAATAATGTCAGGCTTGGTTCGGTTTCGTACATAACAAAACAGAATGACTGTCGGGTTTGGACAGAAATATGCAGCCCGTGCCGCACTCTAACACACACACACACACACACAAGGAAAACCGGACATTATCATCAATTTATAAACACCCCCTGGACACCCCGGACAGGACGTCAAAAGTGGACAAGTCCGGGCAAAAGAGGACGTTTGGTCAGCCTACACAATACATGTAATGTGCGTAAATTGACATGCCATCCCTGGGAGTCCAAAATTGACACAGAAGAGGTACCTAGCACATCATATCTTGAAGTGTAGGGCCACTGACCAATCCTCTGTATTTAACAAGTTGAGATGAGAGTGTGTTGTTGGCTAAACCTAACCACTGACCCCCTGCATCAAGACACAACACAAAAGACTGCACCCAGTACCATTATATTGATGCAGGGGGCTTCTGTTCAAGTGTAAAACTATGATGAGTAGGGATGAGATCACGTGGAGTCGAGTGTTGCATTAAAAAAAAACATTTACACACACACACACACACATACACACACACACACACACACACACACACACACACACAGTAGATGTTCGTGCAACTAAATACCAAACTATACTGTCTGATGTTCTGACAGAGAGATCGTCTTTGCTCAGTTTTTGCAACTAAGACATGTATGATGGAGACGGCAATCTTTCGTAACTTAGAGAGGTATGGTTTTATAGAAGAGACAGAGGAGGTGCATCCAGTTATGAACAACAACCAGTACATACAGTACAAACTGTACAGTATGTGCCAATAAGTGAACTACACCTCCAATTTCTGTTTTGGAATTAAGCTTGCACAGTTATTGTCAAACACAGCAGGAAATGATGGCACCTGTATTATATTTTATGTTGCTTGATTACTGACCAACTTCCATTTTGTAATCCTTCACTATGAAGACCAGCTCTTCCCCACACTTACTGTACAAGGGTGGCAGGTCTATAAAAGAACTAAACCTTTCCAGCCTTGTTAAGTTGGTGTGTATGTCCACCTGAAGGTAATGACATATCTACGGCTTCGAATGTGTCATCATGGAAATTATCTCAGGAGGAGGAGGAAAAAGGAGGAAGAATTATCTAATATTATCACAGCTTTGGCAGCACACAATAAGGTGCTAATTAGAACGCAACAGGAAGACAAAAGTGTGTGTGCATTCAATCATGGATACAAACACACATGCGCTCACACACAAATGATAACTCATCACTTTCAATTTCTGCCTACAGCTCATTAAAGAATTAGAAAAAACACTGAGATACTTTCACACCTTTATACATCTTCTATCTACGATGTAATAACTCATTCTGGAACGTATATTGTTAGGGGAAATGCTGTTTGCTTTTTGGTTTACCCATATCCCCCCAATTTCTTTGGTGTACATCTTCGGTATTTCCATGTTGAGACTTGCAGGATAGATTTTCACAAGTTGATTAAAAACAGCAGGTATGAACGTGTGAGTGTTAGTTGTTGCACATGCAGGAAGGCCACAGTTTTAGTTTCTCTCCCCTGACTGTCTAATTTATTGGGACTACAATCACTCTCTTCCTCCTCTGTGATGGTTTTTGATTTTTGAAAGTTGGCTCAGTGTAAAGAACTCAGTCTGTGCTCTTTGATTCTGCAGGATTTACATCAAAACCTAACATTGAACTGATGTTATACAATACTGTTGCTGTATGTTCATCTAGACCTTATCAGCATACTATCAAAGTTCTGAAAGTTATTCACGGCAATAGGGTTGGGCCGGTGTTCAAACCCAGTTTGATATCAAACCAAACACTACGCCAGACTGGTATACCACTAGATCCAGCCTCACTTAACTCGAGTGGACTGTGATGACACCACTCCTTAAACCAAAGAGCATCTGACTATCATGTTGCATCATGCAAAGTTGGAGCTCTCTGTCCACACTGAATCCATTAAATACACACTTCTGTTACTTCATGTAAACAAATCAAATAAATATCAGCTGTGCACTGGAGATCAAATTGAAGACATAACCACTTATATGATGGTGAGTAGTCTACTCGCTATCCTTCTACGTTTGTAGTTTTTAAACAGCAAACACACGTTTTATATTCCGATATTTCCTGAAAATGACATACACTATAGTCAACAGCAATTAGCCTAGCTTGTAATTAACACTGATCATATACCATAAACTTTCAGCTCCCTGGCAATGTTCCTCCAGCCAGCTGCCACCTTATTTAGGTTTTAGTAGTGAAATAATAAGGTATCATACAGACAGCTCCTCATTTCAACTTCATCAATCAGCCATCTTCATCTATTGCAATGCTTTTAAAGCAAGCAACAGGAATAAAAAGACACAGGGCATTCAACCAAAATTCTACTCAAAACAGCACATCCCGTCGCTCATGACCAGTTAGGACACCTCTTTTGTCAGCTTCAAATCCAAAATGTTGTCATGTTGGTGCAGTTTTAGTTTTCTTGAGGCCTTTGCTCACTGAGTTAAATATTACCTTACATTGTGTTAAAACTTTCAGCCATCATTCAGACTTTCAGAACAGGTTCTATTTTCTGCATCCGTCAGAAGCCTTGAGACGTTTGACCAAGAATCAGTGAAGAAAATGTGGCAACGGGACACAGCTATGACAAGACAGAGGAACGGGGCGCACAGAATCATTTCATAACTCAGATAGCTCACTTTCAACAGGTCAGATAGTAATATTCAGGTGGATAGTGATGAAGAGGAGGAGGATGTGGACCGCACACAGAATATGGATGACAGACAGGGAGGACAGCTCCGCCCCTTCATGCAGCTGTGGTGCCAAATTAAAGACAGGGAGGGAGTGGTGACAACCAGACAGGTAACTCCAGTGGAGAGGGGCAAAGGAGGAAATGTGTCTTTTCATTTTGTCACGTATTGCGAATTTTCAAAATAAACAGAACAATTAAACGCATCAGTTTCTATGCACAACTTTTTTTTGGATGATGGATCTAAAAAATGTATCCAAAAATAACGGACTTAGTGTGCAAAGGCCGTTACTCTGCCACGTCTTGTTGTCACCCCAAAAAACACATGAACTTTCAAGTAAACAAACAGACATGCACCACTGTCTCCCCCTCCCACCTCTGCTGAAATTTGATCTCATCTGACTTGAGCGCAGCAGTAAATTGCACACAGTCAAAGCGCCTTGTCATATTGGCAATTACTAATGCAATATAAGCTGGATTTAGTGCCTTGACACCGTCAGCAAAGGCTGCCGCTAATGTAGGCTGCTTTTTAAATTTGCCAGAATGTGTCATAATAACAGATGTTCATTTGGCTGGTTTGCATGAAATCAAATCGGTTTAAGCTCACATACCGCACAAGACCGGCAAAACCACAAATCAATCCAACTCTACACTGGAATAAAAACAATACCATAAAATAGCCACAGGATTGTATGTCAGAATGACATATTCTTCTGATGTTGAACAATCATTGGCTATCCGTACATCTACTGGTTATTTCAGAGGTACATTCAGTCGGCATGTAACATTCATGACTAACGTGGTTGCCAGGGAGTGAAAAATGTTGATGAGCTGATGTTCTACTGGATATGGAGCTGACAGCCTGTGAGGGGGTTGACTTCCTTCTCTGTGTGAGATGAGCATTTCTGAAATTGAAGCTAAGGAACCTCACCAGCCCACAGTCTTGCCAACAATTCATCCTCATTTAGTTAATGAACATCCTCCTACACTTCCCATCCCTTTTGTCTTGCCCCCTCCACCCCTCACTTTTTCCATCTCTCTTCTTCTCCGCTTTCCATCTCCCTCTCTGACTAATTCACTGTCTCTCCTTCCCCGCTGTTTTTGTCAGTTCCTCCGACTCTCTTGCTTGCTTCTACCTCTCTCTTCTCCTCCCTCAGTTTCCCGTCCACTCGCCCCCACTCCACCAATCCTCCTCGTAATGCTAATTACAGTAACATGAAATCATTAGGATAGCCATCACAATCTCTGCCATGGTAATTCCATAATCATCACTGTCTCTGCCTCCGGCCCTCGCAGCTACACAGGGCTCATCGCAAGAGCTGGGCTACCTGACTCCGTTTCCACACACAGCAGCAATTAGTAAAGCCTTATTGCCTGGGATCTATAGCACCGGTAAACAATGGAACTAATGTCTTTGTGTATGTCCACTTTAACCTTAGGATAGTGTCTCAATTGCCGATCGTCCATCTTAGTGCTGTAGCGAGCCGCAGGGTGTGCAGATACTCATTCAAGCCCAGCGTGGACTCACTTCAGTGGATAACAGATTATTAAAATAAAAACCATATTAAAAATTTGTGATCTCAGAGGTTTAATTATTTAGAATATGAGGTGAATCAAGGCCAAATACACTGTGATATCACTGTGATATTACTGTGGGTTTAGTGGATGTTTTTCCATAACTACAGGTGTCATTTCATTTCAGGGCTAATAGGTATAAACTAGAAATCCCTACAAAATCCCCTTGGTCATTTATTGTCAATGACACAGCTTCAAAAAGTGTGTGTTGATCTGCACAGATTAGTCCTGGCACTCTTGAATTCATTTATTTTTGTTGTGGGGGGGGGGGGGAGCAGTTTGCTTATTCACGAATGAAAGCAGAGCCAATGAAAAGATTACGCTGGGAATTCTGTTTTTGTGTGGATTTCTTTGGATTTTATGATATGTAATTGCCTCATTAATACGTGCAAAGTCTTGATTACTTGATTAGTGGTGATTAGCTGATTGCTAGGATGAGGCACTGGGAACAAAGGATGAATACACTTAGTGAATAATACTGTCTCTGTCTGACAAAGAACAGCCTAATGTGCTGCTGGATATGCTGCTGTAGAGATGACCCCTCTCTCTGCATGTGTCCAGGCTGGCCATGATTCTGCATACATTACCCTTGAGTCGAGGCAGCCAGAACACTGGAATTTAAAAGAGGCTCCCTCCTACTGACATCTACTTGTATTCTCCACCAGCCGTGGCTCTATGAAATTTCTTACAATCCAATTTACGTTTCATGAGGTGTCAAAGCCAAACACAACACAGGAATAATACTGTCAGCAGGGACACAAAGGTCACTTGTTGTGTGCACGTTATACGCAAACACACACACACATAGATAAACACAATCATGTGGGAGGATTGTGGCTTGATGATGATTGGCAGGTGTCTGAGATGCTGACAGGTGTGATGGAGCTGACTATTAGGCATTAAAGCAGCAAGTCTCAGCTAACACTACCTGACACACTGCTAGCTCACCATCATTTTGACCATATGCTGACCTGTTATGGCTCAAGTTACTGCATGCTTGTCACATCACGTTTGGGTTGCTGATCCGAGGTCTGACATTGCGCTTCTCCTTCAGTGTCTCAGGTAATAATTGGTCCTGAGCTGTAATCCTGGTGTAAACCCGGGCTCAGTCCCTGACAAGGGATTATAATGACAATGTTGCCAAAATTCATGCTTGCACACTCTCTCCCCCTCCTCTCACTTTTTCACACATCTGCCCCCTGTCTGTCCTCTACTCTGCATTTTCTGTCCCCTGTCCCCAGCTCACTCCCTCCACAAGGAGTCCTGCACACGCAAACACTACCTCACCACGGAGCAGTGCTGCACATCAGTATTTATGACCCAAAAACTCTTGTTGACCATTCATGTATGCGTGTGTGCACTCCTCAGCCCAGTGCTTACATCAGGTAGGAGAGGATTAAAGGATGAGAGGAAAATAATGAAATGTGGTTTTTGACCGCCACAGGACGGAGAAGGGGACAGCAGGCATCACGGGCTTGATTCTGATGTGGTTTATATTGAGCTAACTTCTACAGTGGAGGCCACTGATCCCCCTATTATTATTACCTAGCAGCTGTGAGCTGGTATTGGCATATTAATAGGCTTAAAGGCCATTTTGTGAAGCAGGGCATTTCAATTAGCGTGATGAGATATGACACTTTAATGATCTAAGAGAGATTTGCAACAATATATAATAAGCATGAAGGCAGGAGAAGATATATTGTATTAATAAGATATTTAAAAGATTAAACTGTAAATAATACTGAGTTATTGTATGTAAAATAAGCAAACAATGCGTGATATATTCGACAGTATTTCAAAATGTGACAGAGAATGTGAATAAGACGTACGAGTGACATTGATTATTGCTGCACATTTTGTAAGAAAGAAGTAGAGTCATTACAGTAATTCACTTATTGGATAGTTGTAAATTTTCTCTGACATTTAGGATAGATTTAGGTGAATATTCCATCCCTGTCTCCTGGAAATTATGATGCTAAACTGCTTTCTTAATTACGTTATTGTGGCAACAAAATCGCTGCCTGGATTATTTTCAGTGACAATGTGTCTTTTAGGTAACTGAACGCTACGTTCTTGTACCGCATAGGATTTGGTAAGAGGTGGTTGGGGAGAATTGTGGCCATACAAAGTGGAGGACCTTGGCACCAGAACTTCGGGTTCGTGTCCAGATTCTTGTCTTCAGTTTAGGCAACAAATCCACCTTTGTAAAAGTTAGGCAAAGATTGTGATTTCGGTTAAATATAATTTAAAAAAGCACCATGTCAAAAATAAATCAAAACCTATATGCCTGGACCATCTGGGAATTTAATTTGAAAGGAGAGACACAGGAAGTGGCCACACTCAACAGTCAGACTGAAGTCACGTTAATTTCCAGGGCTGGTACCTGCGGTTATCACACAGGCTAGTTAATAACATGTCAGGTAAGGAAATCCAAAGCGTGGGATCATTTTGAGAAGGTGAAGGACAAACCCAAGGTGATATGTAAACTCTGTAGGCAAACATCTGCCTATCATTCGTCTACTACAAACATGATGCATCATCTGAAATCCAAAGTGTGGGATCATTTTAAGAAGGTCAAGGATGAGCCCAAGGTGATATGTAAACCCTGCAGACAAACATTTGCCTATCATTCGTCATTTACAAACATGTAAACGACATTACTGCTTTGCCGACAGCGTCATTAACAGGCGGCTCGCTCAGTGTGTGACATGCACTTGTAGATAAAATATAGGCCTATATTAATGAAGGTTCATTAGTACGGTTTTGTATTTCTCTGTAATGTAGCACAGTGTTAACAATGTTACTGATACTATTCTTTCTCACACCTTCAACTCAAACCTTTGTGTTGCCCCACCCAAAATATATCATTTAATAATTAAATTAATATCTTAAACATGCAGGTGACTAGTCGACTAATGGCCCTAAATGATGATAATTGGTCGAAAAATTCTTAGTCGGGGGCAGCCCTAATTGTAATATGTTGTCAGTGAACATTTTGCTTATTATGTTCAGTATCAACATTTTATTATGCTGTCTAGTGCCAGCTTCAATTATTTTGATTAGCAATGTTTCCCCATTATGTTAATAGAACATGTATTTTGCTCGTCATTTCATTTCCCTAAAGACGTACTTGCTGTTTCAAATTAGTTATATATAAACACAATTTCTAGGAGACAGGGCTGGAATATTCATAGGTAATAAAGGATACAATTTAGTACCATTGTTGCTTTCGTTGGTCATAATCCTACAATTATTTAATAATTTATTTAATTAAATGTATAATTAAATTAGTTTTATTTGATTACTGGGCACATTTTACCAAATAAATTAAACCTTTTAATAAACATCTTACTTCTTGGCCGATTCTGTTGAAAGTAGTAACCAGTTAACCTGTCTAAAACATAAAATCATAAGGCCATATAGTACATAAAGCCTCTGTAACTTTTTGTTATAAACTTTCTGCGTGTTTTGATGTACATATAATGTTTGTGTTGTATCTATTTTTAATATTATTCCCGTATTTACACTCCCTAATCGTTGTAAATTGGTTTTGCTAATAAATATGCGTAGAGAAGTATGAGGGAAAATATTGATTACATTGTACTATTTTGGGAGTCCACACAAACTCAAGCACATGCACGGGAAGTTTCCAAGCAAGGAAGGCCGATCAATAGATTATAAGTGGTAGTATGGAGAGTTTTATAAAGTGCAGCAGACCACTGCAATGACCGAATGCTTCCTTCTCGTCTTGGACCATCAAAAGGAATTGTGGTGAGGTATGCTCTTTCACTGATGCTGTGCCAATGTTTCATTCAAAGACACACATCCAAGGGCAGCACGAGAGTGGGAAGGCAGGCGCAAAGCAAGGGGAAGGGAGTGGTTTTGGCACGAGCATCCTGATATTAAGGCTTTCAAGTCCTCCCTCCACATCTGAGGGGAAAAGGAGAAACCCCAACCACATTTCTCCCCCAAAAGGGATGAGAAACACTGAAGGCTCTGTACATTTTCTCCTCTGAATTTCCATAATGTGACAAAACCATAGACAGAGGCAGGTTATTGAAAAGGCAATTTTCAGGCAACAATTGTATTTAATGAATGACTGCCAGGCTCTCCCATTTGTAACACAGACACATACATGGACACACACGGAAACACACAGGCTCGGAGGTATCTATAACATGCCACAGAGAGATCCACCATTATTGGATGAAAGCATCAGAGGGAGCGCTCCTTTTCCCCTCTCCTCCTTGTGCCTTTAATTCCGGGGGGAGGAGAGTCATTGATGCCTACTTGACCTGTCTGGTTTACATATTCATAAGGAGATGGAGAAGATGGATATGGCCTGATGTTCCATTCGCTCTAACTTGATTCTCCCTCTCTCTCTCTCTCTCTCTCTCTCTCTCTCTCCGTCTGTCTCCTCCACCTCCCCCACCACTCCCCTCCAGGATGCACACACAAGCCGCCCCAGCAGGAGGTGAGGGTGAGAGACAGCAGGGCTCCTGCTGACTTTTGCCAGTCATTGCATGTCAGCATTCTGCACCAGCAGGCAGCAACACAATGAATGTCATATGAGCAATGATGCCTCTCTGCCACTCACATATGGTAACTCTGTTATATATGGTAATGGCTTTATTGTTTTCTTCTGTTATAGAACGGAGGGTGTGTTATTTGTGAGAGCGGGTGCCCTGCCTTTGCCTCAAACTGCTGAGGTCATTTCGATACAGGCATTTCTTCTTTTTGCTTCATAAATGTGTGTTTAGTCATGATCCTTTTTTTTTTAAAGATCAACTAAATTTTTCCAACACAAGGCGACTTGCCGGGGTTCACACTTTTGAATTCACCCACTATATCAAAGGTCAGTTGACTGATTTGCCTAGCATTGTGACGTGTAACAGTGGTTCCTCCGTTGATATAAAAAACAACCAATTAACTCCATGGGGAGACTCCATTAGCCAGTTAGCAGCATGGGCAGCACTTACGCCATTGCCAAGCTGTTGTCAAGTGGTATTCTGGAACCAATAAGGAGTAATAACAGCAATGGCAAGCACTATAAAGTGCTCCAGGGATGATGTTTTTCTGTCGGTTAGCTTCGCCTTGGCTCCCTCGTCAAAAAACCTATGAGATTTTTCTATTCGATTTTGAATGATTGCAGAAAATAAGTAGCCTGGAAATCCAGACTCAAATCTAGAAAGATTTTGAGTCTGGCCCTCACCGATACACCCTTCCTACCCAAGGGGCGGCACTAACTGAGGCATATTAAATGCCACCGCACACAATTGGATAGCACAATGGCCAATCAGAGCAAAAAACAAGGTGGCGTATTCATTGCACTAAGCCCCATTGGTTTGCCGAATAGTGGGGCTAACTGATATATATTATGCTTTTGCCGTATCCCGTCGGCAAAACAGCAAAACCGTCCCTCCTGGAAGCGAAGACTTCCAAGTCAGTCTTCTGTTCCTCTCTCAAAGAAAAAGATAGGTGTAGTTGGCTTAGCGTTTCTTCCAAAGCTAAACTGAATGGACGCGGTCCTTCGGCAGCTGCCATCTCGGCTGTTTACTTTTAGACTCTTACGGCGCAGCGCTGTCGTCATCATGTTACGCCCGCCCAGAGCCCGTCTCTGTCAGATAGACTGATCTGATTGGTCCGATGGCGATTCAACGGGCTCTGCTCGTCGGGGCCAGATCCCCGTGCAGAGCAAATTCGAATTTGCTAGGGGCGGGGCATCTGGATATCCAGGTTAGAAAATAACTTCTGTGGCAAACAAACATTTATAATACTTACACTTTTTGTTCAGTAAGATAATCCTCACAAGCGAACACCACTTTTATGATTTTCGAAGCCTAAATGCTATCGCAAGAGGAAAAAAAGCTAACATTAGGCGAGAAACAAACTACATGTACACCCCAGCCGCATGACTTTACATAGCCACCACAGCACAGCTGTAAAGCTGTGTTGATGTTCTGTAGTTTTATTTAGCCAGCCGCCTTTTTTAAGGCACATATAAGCTTCAAAGTTGAGGAAAAAAAAAAGAAACCATTGACCCCAGTAGAAACCAGAAGCGGCAAAATGCTAACTCATTCTTAGGTTTTAGGACTCATTCCTAGGGCACTCTGTAGACAAGATAGATGCTGCTGTCGAGGCTGTTCTAAATCAAAATACCTTCTTAATATTGTACAACTTTGTAGTTGTTTTTACTTCACTCCTCCACTCTTAAAACCCGGGCAACACCAGTATGTTGGCCTGGCTACGTAACAGTGTGGGCATAAATGACGTTAAATTTAGGTGGATATGTCGGTCTCTCATGATTGGTTTGGAAAATCAAATCTACGTCCCCCATGGGGTTAGAGTTGACATAATGTCAGACCTAAGATGGAACAGCAACAAGGTGACACTGATGAGGATGAAACTGATTAAATAATAATAATAGTTATAATAATATATTAATGACTTTTTTAAGGACACAGAGAAAGGTCCATAGTGTACCACATAAAAACAGGCAATCAAAAATACGATATAATAAATACAATATATAGATAAAAAAGACAAGAAATACCCAACACTACATTATGCAAGTTCATATAAAAAGACAAAATTCAATAAACTGCACCTACAAACAAGCTGGAGAGCCAGTGGCCCCATGGTCTCGATGGAAATCTGACGGAGCTCAGCTCAGGTTTGTTATCTAATGGGTTAGACGTGGTTCATTGTATCTGGTTTGGAAAATTCCATATGTAGGTATTAGTCTTGAGTTGGCAAGTTTAAGTCTAAGCACAGAGATTGTTAATGACTGGGTATTAGGTTAGACATGATTAAATTTAGTTTTTTGGTTGGAATCAGCAATTTTTCATCAAGACCTGGGAGGATGCTTAGCCACTGAGATTTCAGCTTTCCCTTTTTGGTTACGTGACTTCCATTTATGCCAGATCCTCCTCCAGCTCATTAGATTTCTTGTCTTTCTTTAAACAGAGAGTGGGTGCAGAAATGAACTAAAGAGGCCGAAAGAGAGTGAGAGACAGGAATCAGAGAGAGAAAGAGAGAGAGACTGGGCATGGGTGGAAACCTAGAGGTAGAGCATAAGGAAAGATTGCGTGTCGTGGCTTGGCATTGTAATGTGTGCAGATTGGTGGGGGAGGCGGAGGCCTATAACTCAGCTTGATAATAACCGAGGCCAGAGACCATAGCTCACCTTGCTGCGGCTCTGCCACAGCCCACCTTTGCGGGCTAAACATCTCTCATCTGCTCTCTAGACTCGTGCGCAGCTCACACCAATCATCACAATTATAGTTCTCACCATCCATCAGTGGGCAGATGAGAGGGGATACGCTGTTGATGTGCCATCTCTCTCACAGGCTTAATAGGGATTCGGCCAGTGCCAGCTTCCTCCTGGCTGATGCACACGCAACTACTGAGATTCAACAGTATATTTTAAACAGCAGTGGTGGTCGGTGGTAAAAAGCAACTAAGAAAATAAGTAAGTTACTCTAGCCCTTTATATAATGATGATAAAAGTAATGATAATAATTTTGAGGGACAAGCAAGCATTTACATTTCATCTTACTTTATACTTTTTCTCCACTGCTAGCTTTTTCCTTGAGAACATTCATCTAACATCTACCAACACTACACGGTAAAATATCAGGAATTTAGTGGGATCAAGTCATCTTTTCTAATTAACTTCATGTAAATATACACACTGCCTTTTAAAAGTCTGGAATGACCTGTTAAATTGATGTTTTCAGCTTTTCTTCAATAATGGCTGTTTAAACAGAGATGAAAACAATATAATTCAGACATCAAATGTATTATTTACATTTAAATAGTTTTGGCCCCCAAAGAAGAAGAATTAAATGATTCAAACTTCCATTTAGTCGATGTCCCCACAGTGTTGCATGACAGGGGAGAATATGTTGGAACCATTTCCCTCAAAATACCCTTCAATTTTGAATTTGTTTTCAAGTCCAGAAAAGAGTAAGTGACCTAAGATTGTTATTAAACTACAACAGTGTTTGCAACTGGGCTCTGAATATTTTGGGGACCTGTTTTTCGTTGGGCCCGCTGCAGTCTACGCAGTGGTTAGATTGAATAGGTTTAAACTGTGATTTGTCAGTCCACAGTATGTTCAGCTGATACCCCCTGATCCAATTCCGAAAGTGCTAACCCTCCACTAACCTTCTCCTTCTATTGTGAAGTTTGAAGAATAGCTTTGCTAAAGCTATTCACCTGGTAATTCCAGCTTGTTGTAGGCATTATTGTGCACTTGACACTGAAACAGGAACCTGTTCCTTTTCAAATCTGCACAAATTTTGATGCTAAGCTCCCAATTTCTTTCACCAGTGACTGGTGATTTCTTATATCTTTTTAAACTATTAATCTCAAAGGCATCTTTTTCTCTTTCTGCCCTTTCAGTTGTCAGTCTGGTTGAACCATTGAAGAGCGTTTTGTTCTCCTTGTACAAAACAAACCCTTCATACAAACTAACATCTATTTGTAAGGAGGGTTTTCTAGAACCTAAAAGCATGAACAGCCATTCAAAAATATAGATCTCAGCCATCTGACTGTACTGAATTAAACCTTTGTGGCAGGCAATTCCAAACTTTTGAATGGTAGTGTAAGTTTTACCTATTTTAAAATAATTCAATTCAGCTTAAGTTTTTCTAGTTTTTATTTTCAGACCACTTCAGAACTTGAGTTCACCTGACCTGAATGTGTGTTCAATTAAAGTAGTGCCGAGAGTTCACACAACTCATTAAATTACGTTTCTAAAGAGACACGATTGGCATATTTGCAGACTTCCCTTCATGCATATGGCTGTTTCTTTCATAACAATAAAAAAACGATGCAAACAATGATGAAGGTTCATATCGAATTAAGGCCCTACCCTCTGACAACCACTGCTCGACAAGGTCACCGGGAGCAGCCCCACACATCTTTGTACTAATTCTGACACAAAAAGATTCAAACAGCTCGGACAAATTTCTTTTACTTTTGATACACTTCAATACACCACACTTACTCCCAGTTTCCACATACTCTGTCTGCCCTGCGCTGCACAGCGCCACGGATCTGGAGCAACCAACGGCGCATACCCTCGCCTACTGGATGTGTTTCTGGAGCGCCGCGTAGCAGAGCTGCAAGCTCACGTGGGAACTGCGAAATCACGCAATAAAAAGCAAATGCTAAAGTGTGAGCCAGACCAAAACAACAGTTCATTCAGAAGGAGAAAGAGAGAAAACAAGTTTAACTTGAGATTGCCTTGCTGTTCACGTCAGCATTACTTCACGATTTTTAAAAACTGAGAGTTAACAATCCGTAGTCTGTGCATTGTGTTGTATTTTGAAATTTACCGGATGCTGTGTGCGTTCCGTTTCCGGTTTGGTAGAATCTGAGCTACGTGGCTTGACGTGCTATGGACGCGCAGACGCTGAAAAATAGACCTGGCGCGTATCTCTGACGAAGCGGAGCGCCGTGGTGCTTCTGGGACGCTCCAGAGACGCTGCCCGGCGCGCACTGTGGAAATGAAGCTATTCACTAGAATGGGAGCGCATATCCACGTGTGGAAAGTGGAAATACTACTATATTTTTTTGATCAAATGGAAACTCCCCACATTCTATACATAACAAAGTGGCAACCACCATGGCTGGAAATGAAAACAACACAGAAGTGCTAACAGCTGCAGTTCCTCAAATGGCCACTTGAGGCCGGCTCCAAAAGCCTGTCAATCCTCATGGACCCCCATGTTAAAATGCCCAAATTTACAGAAGAAATAAACAAATAAACATGTTTACAGCCTGGTACAAAACATGTTTTTGTCTCTATAGTTAATTTTCCCATTCATGACAACTGTATGCAGGGTGTATTTTTATACAACTCACGCTTTTAAATTTTATTTTGAGAGGCAGGCTGTCTGCGAGGCGCCATCACCTCCTATGAGTCAGATTCTCCCCTCACTCCTTCACAGCTCAACCCTCTTGTCCACATATGGTCACTTCTGGCTCCAAGTAACCAATATGTGGATGGCCAAAATGTTACACTCATGGCATCAGAACAGGAGTCCACAAACCAATGTGTGATGTCATGTTGGCTATGTCTATTATTTTTATAGTCTTTGTACATGCCACTGTCTGTTAGTCATAGATTGGAAGTACTACTCGGCCTGTAAAACCATACATAACATGCCAATTAAAAAATGCAAATGGCTGCATTATGGGAAATACAGTGTTTTGGAGCTTGACCCATATATGGAACTAAATTTCAAGGTACTGGCCTCTACTGCATAAATTCTGACCTTTCTTTTCATCACTATAGAGTACTGCGCCCCTTTTAAATAAAGATTTGAATTGAACTTTACTTGTCATGTAGAGTTTTTACTTCTTCAAAGCCTTTATTCACTCCATCCACTCAACTATCACCTTTACCCACTTGTCCTCTACGGAAGAAGTCCTCTAAAGAACAACATGGACAGGTTGCCAGTCCATCACAGAGCTCTTTACGTACTCTGAATACGTAGCCAGTGGCTCACTGCACATCAGTGTGCTCACATACAGCAACATATACGTTAAATCCAGAGGGGTTTTATCACATAACACAGCTTGAGCATATACTCATGTATGCACATATTCATTATCACATACACTCACACACAGGTATCTTCACAGAGACAGTGACTCACACACACACACAGACAGCCACCCTCCTAAAAGCAATATTTTGGCATTCCTCGGCTGATAATAATGACCCTACAGAGAGTTGCATCAGGCCATTATAGTCCTAATAGGTCTTTGTATCTCCACGCTGTCTGTTGATGTGTATGCAAACAGCCCTTGTGTGTTTGAGTGAGTCTAAGGTTCCTGTGGGAGCTCCCTGTACGTGCCTGCTCCATGCCATTGCCAGGATGGATGGCAGCTCAATTGAATAAAGGGGCTCACCGCTGCACAATACAGGCAACGTGCTGAATTCACAATGAGGACTGGATTTACACCCCCCGTCTGTGTGTCTGAATTAGCATTTCTAACCCCCTTTCCTCTGTGTTTATATGTGTTTGTGTGTGCATGTGCTTTCATCTCCAACTGGGACCTCTCCATAAATGCTACAGGCAATAAATCCCAAAACCCCAGGGGGAAATATTGGTCTGGTTACAGGGCAGAGTCCATGCTTTAGTGGCCCGCAGCCCACAGACTAAGAGTTTGTGAAAGAAAAAAAGGGAAAGATGGTATTGTCAGAGCGATCATATTCATCCTGCTTTTATAAAACTGGGTTGCTGTGGGTGTGGCAGGATGGAGTTACCTACAAAGAAACTGGGTGTAAAATGGAAGGAGCGGAGGGAAAGAAAAAAAACAAAAGGCAAGAAGGGAGGCTAATTTAAGGTATTGACATGTAAGGTTACAGTCAGCATTTTTTCAGGAGCTTAAAAAAACAAGGTGATCCTGACAATCTGTCATGGGCCTCGCAGGAGAACAAGAAGACTCGCATCCAGCCAGTCTGCAAAATCCGCCCATGCTCGCTTAATATTCATTACATCGGTGTTCATGCCAAGCAGCAGTCACAGCTGACATCTTTGTTTGAAAGTTTCTGTCATTGGGATGCTAAAAAAATGCTCCAACCTTGAGAGAAGATTGTTCCGAAAGAGCTTCCACAGCAGTGGCGTGGAAACAACGAGACAACGCTAATTCCACACCTGCCATCATTATGCTTCCGATTTCTATGGCTTCCACATATTCTCTACAACAATAACCCCACAAAAGGCTAATTGCATGCTGCAAAAGCCTCCGCTCCTCTAAAGATTTCTGTGTGTGTCTCAGAGGGCAGGATGCTCAATTTGACTCAAATTGACTTCACAGAATAAGAAAAAACAACTATAAATGAGCTATAATAATAATGTTTGGATATCAGTGAGTGTATCTTCACACACTGAACTGACAGCTCTCAGCATTATTCTCACTTACAAACAACTGACCGAGAGAATGAGGGGATCAATTTGTCTCAGTCTGTTTCTGGTGTGAATGGAGCCCAAATTCCTTATCTCTTCAAAACACTGAAACTCCCTGCCTGCTCTGGGCAGAGATGCTTTCATTATTTGCCTATGAATCAGTATGTAGGAGGGGGTAGGGGGACCAACAGAATATGGCATTATCTGAGTGGTGCTAAACACTCCAGCTGTGTGATACGGCAACTTAGAAAGGCTGGCGTGTGCTTGTGTGTTTGTACGCACACATGTGGTGGAAATGCAAGCATTGGGAGCTGAGCGAACAAGAGGTTCAGGAGCAAGTTGGTTAAGTGTATCCGCACAGAGTCCGTCCAAGGAATCTCTCTGAACCAAAAAAAATAGAGCCCTAACACACACACACATACACACACGCACTTCCACAGTGTACACTACAAAGCAAAGCCAGCGCTCTGAGTCAAGCCTCCAGTCTCCCTCTTCATCTCTTCTCGCCACTCTCCTTCTCTTTTTCCCCTCTCTGTCTCTTTCTCTCCATCTGTGTCAGTGGAAGCTGTTACGTCTCAATCAGGCTCACAGAGACGCACAGGAGCACCTACTCTTTGTCTGCCGTCACCCTCGCTCAGAAGTAAGTCACCTTTCCTTCTTTCTTCTCTGTTCCCTCTCTCCACTGAGTGTGCATTTGCTTGTCCGATAAAACTAAAGAGGTGAGACTGGGTTGTCTCTCTCTTGCGTACTGGTTGTCACTCTCTCCCTCTCTCCCCCTCTCTCTCCTTTTTACTCCTCAATCCCTGTCTGCTATCTCGTATGACTAGCTCGTGCGCAGACTGATGAACAACCAATCTATATTCTGTGGAGATTACAGGGGCTTTGTGAAAGTGAACGCAAGGAGACAGTCATGTGAAATGTAAACAGGAAGACATTGATTAGCATTCTGAACTCTGATTCTGAGCGTGGTTCTGTCCATTCTTCTGTTTGTCTGTCTTTCTGTGTACATGTCAGTCTATTAGTCTGTCAGCCTGTTGATGACTTTTGATCACTTACTTTTCACTGACTCTCCCAGTGCGTTTTTCATGACTTCTACTCTTTACTAGCCGTGGCGCATTAAGATGCCCAGCAAGTCACAGATTAGATTTGGCTGCATTAAAAATTTATGTCAAGAAACAAGAGGAAGCATTTACATCCACTGGCCAAGCGTGGCATCTATCAATGCTGTACTACAGACGTGTGCATATTTTTGATCTTTCCGTCTTCTTTCATATAGTCTCAGTGGCTCAGTGTCCTGCTGGCTACAAGGACAACCTAAGCAGGCTGCAATTGGCAGTGCCGCAGGAGTACAGTTTTTGCATCTCGTTGCTTATTTCATTGACTTATGGTCGTGATGGCTGGCAGCCTATCAATGCAGAGTAATTACAATAGGCCACTGTGAGGTTGAATAATTGATGTGCTTTTTGGAGCTGATGTATGCTGAAAAACCTATCTGCCTGGAGTCCCGTCAGTAGTTTATCATGGGGTAAGAGAGGAGAGAGTGCAGCCTGACTGCCAATGCTTAGCGCTGTAATAATGATGCAGGTCTGGGCCTGTCTGTCAGCACCAGGAACACTGGGAGTTAGCTCCCAAGCTGGTTGCAGCTCAGCTATCAGCCTTAGCCTTGCCCTAGATCAATACTTGGAAGAGGAATGGTTCCAGGCAAAAGACACTCCCAAACTCTTGGACTGTTGATCAGCCTCCAGTTAGCAGCATCAGCCATGCATGATGGCTCCTTGCTGCTTAAAACATTATTGATGAGGTAAAGTGTATTTTGAGAATTTGTGATTTTGAGAGTAAACTGTAACAAAGAAAGAAAAGAGTACACATGGACACTTAAACTAGGTATTCAGTCAAGAAACAGAACTTTGTAACAGCTCGTTCTCATTCTGAGGTCATCAGATAACAGTGCTTTGTCACGCCCTTCAGCGTCTCATACCAATGCACAGGGCACCCTTTAGCATCTGTATGTGACACACAGCTGAAACACATCGTAACAAGTTGTTAACATTTCTTCACGGTTTGGTTTAGGCAACAAAAGTTCTTGGTTAGGTTTTTAAAAAAAGTAATGTTTTGGGTTAAAATTAGTACATTTGTTACAGGGTTGTGGTTAGAGTGACGTAAATACTTTACGTGAGAGATATAGCAATTACCTGGGTGAAAGTCCTCTGTTTGTTTGACCCATCCACCTCCCTTCCCTCCCACCTTACGTGTGTTACCTCTCAGTAACACTCTGACTTTTTTACATTAATTTAGCTTGGCTCACCATTAGCTGGTAACTAGCTTCTAACGGTCCAGACCACTCCGCAGAACGGAGGATGGCGAGGCATTGAGATGCCGTTCACCAACAATGGATTTATTGCAGTCTTCACCACAAAACTATAAGCATGGCCTTCTCATGAGGCTGAACAGCAGCCCTGAGCTCATCTAGACACTTAATTCTACTGCTATCTTCACTACTTGCTGCATGCGTCTTGACCACAACACCCCCAGAGAGGTGCTTCCCTCCATACACACTGAAGCACATGTTAAATCCTCACAGGTTACCCACAAGGCCACCACTTTTAAAGGGGAAAAAGGGTGAATGGGTAACACATGAACTTTCTTACTCTTGATACTACAGCATTTGCTCTCAGTACCGTGGATGGGTTCACACTGGAGTCAGTTGTGTCATTAAGATGCTAGAGGATGCCTCTGGCATCAGTATCACACGACAAGGGACGTGGCAAAACATCAGAATTTGACAGCCTGGGAAGGAGAATGCGCTGTTTTAGTACTGGTCTGAGGATGACATACAATCCAGGAAGGCTAGTTTCTGTGACAGATTCATTGAGTTAAAGGTTTTTAAGATGCTAAAATAAACATAGTTTAAACACATTCATTCATTTTCCATAACCGCTTATTCTGTTAGGGGTCACGGGGGGGCTGGCCCAGAGAAAACCCTCGCTGACACAGGGAGAACATGCAAACTCCGCACAGAAGGGCTGCCCCACCCTGGAGTTTGAACCCCCCACCCTGAGTTTGAACCAGGAACCCTCTTGCTGTGAGGCGACATTGCTGCACTGCATCACTGTGCCACTGATTTCTACTAATGATCTTCCTGGTAGTTTGTAATTTTATGAAACTGGATTTTACAACTTACAACTATCAGTTTATCCTTTGTTAGTATTTTCTGGTAAACACATTCAAATTCTTTTGCAAGATGACCCTGTATTTTCTTTGTTGAAGCCCTTTGCATTGTGCCAACACAGTGGTTTCATTAATATAAATAGAAAGGCGTCTCCATGCAGTGCAAATGTCAGATTGAATGCAGCCTAACACTGTTTGAACCCACACACTCGTCACCTGTCTGATCTATAGGCCCGTTTCCACCGCAGGAACTTCGGGGTAATTTTACGGGGCCGGGGCCGTTGGTGCGTGTCTCCACCGCAGGAACCACCCCCGAAGGACAGAGTTCCGGAACTTTTACGGGGGCTAAACAAGTCCCTGCCTCGGGGTAGGTACTCAGAACGGCCCCGAAAGACTCCTGGCTGGGGCTTGGGTATTTACTTGGTTCTGATTGGATATACTCAAGGAGGGATGTGACGTGAACAGAAAGCAACAAAATAGCCGACGTAACTCAGCTAACGGTGTCCCTACGTCGCCCTGGTAAATGGTTGCGCAACAATTACGTCACATCCAGAGCCCGTAACTTTACAGGAACCTTCCTCGTACTCCGCTCTCTCAGTGGAGACACGGCGGTTGAGAGGGCCGAGCGAGAGGACGTTCCTGTAGTAGTTCCTGCCCCCAAATAGTACCAGGAACTTCTTCAGTGGAAACGGGCCTTATTTCTACAAAGTTCTGTGATTTCTCTGATCTCTCAGAATGACTCTCAAAATGAAGGGAGTGAAATGTTTGTGTGTGTATTGGTCAGTCAGTCTGTTGTTGCTCCTGTCATTCCTCTCTTATGATGAATTACTTCCTCTCGAAATGATTACAATGAGTCTAGACGATGTTTTTACCCATCAAGAAATCACACTATGTACCTTTAGGCAGTCATCAGTTGTAACAAGAAAAAAATAATGGATATGACACTTTACACCATGACAGGGCATGTTTGTTAAGTATGGATCAGAATAGCATGTTGCAGAAAAACCTCTCTATACATTTTAGATGTAAAGCTCTTCAAATGTATTCCATATCATTCTGTGCCAGACAGGGGTCACAAACAGAGGTTTTCCTACTGTCCACCACGATTTCTTCTCCTTCTCCTTTGAGGCAAATAATCTCTTTCTTGCTCAGTTGCCAAGGCTTGGCTCAGACTCTCGGTCAGTCTGCCGCTCTCTATGTCTCCCTCTCCTTCCCTTACTCTATCTCGCTGCAATGCCTGCAAGCCCCAGAACCAAACTCCACCCTGAATCACTCACACAGCATCCATTATGTATAGGCCAAAAATTGAAGAATAACAGGCTTGGGGGCAAACAAGTGAAACATAAATAAAGTCCAACAAATTTATGAAAAAAAGTAGCATTGGTTAAATCTATATTTGGTATGCTGTCTGAATGTATATCCCTTTACGGCCTCATAACAACACTGATGGGTTATGTCGTACAACATTTTGTCTTTACGACTGCAAGTAAAAATGTAGAGTAAGTAACTGGAGAACAGGCAATGGACTTCTAATAATAAATACATTTTGGGGATTACTTTGAAGCACAAACATAAAAACACTACACCCTTTGCAAGCTTGTACATTCATTAAGAGTTCATAAATAGACAGGAGCCTCATCACCATATCAGGCCAAGTTGGCACTATGGCAACCTGCCAAACCTGGGTGATATTTTGGAGCACCACAGTAGCCTATGGTGAGACACAAACCACGGTTACACACACACACACACACACACACACACACACACAATATACAGATCAATAAATAGTTACTTAGACTCAACTAACGTTAAGAAAATGACAAAATATTTTCACTGACAACATTTTCTTAGTATTCAATGCCCCATTTATGCTGTTTATGCTGATGCACACTCAGTCACAGAGAGACACCTGTAGCCAACTTGGAGCGATGGTTTGGCCCAGCTTGTACACTCTCTTCAACAAGTGCAAACACAGTGTTCCTGATGTCCTTATGTTGGGCACAAGCTGCGGCTGACTGTAGCATTTATTCTTCTCACTGTAACCATACGGGGAAGTCATAGAGAGGATCTATTTTCAAAAACTGTGTATTTATTTCCTGGCCCACTCAGCTCAGACCAGCTTTCTTTCTACAAGGATCTCAAACGCGCCACTTCACATTTGGCTTTCATTTTATGCAAAGAGAACCCGCAACCACATGGTCCTTCCTCCCACAACTAGAGATGAAGCTTAAATAGGCTATAGGACATGAAGCCAAAAGTGTCCTCTTTTGGCTGGGAAAGGAAAAGGCCGTGCATATTCATGAAAACAGAGAATTTGAATTAATTTACAATGCAAATTATAAACAAGCACAACTTAGTTTAGATGGATGCTCATTTAATATATGGCAGAATTCTACTGATTATCCTCCTTTGCTCCATAGTGAGCCAAACTGCTTTTCCTCCAAAATACATTAACCGAGGTCTCTGGCTGACAACGGGGTCTTTTTCAACAAGCTATGCTCATTCCTAGCTCTACAAAGAAAACTGTTTTTGTATCTCCTCCCCTTCTCATCAACACAAAGATGAGGTTAGAAGGTCCCCTCAGCTCCATCTTTCATCTGATAAAAATACCAGCTACAAGGTTTTCTTCTCTTCAAGGAGAATAACATCCTCTTAATACATTTTCTGATATGTTCTTTTGAAAGTCCCCCTGCCACTCTGGTACACTACGTCTCTCATTTAGGCAGGTCTTTACAGATCTGGCAATGAAAATATATTTCCTTTGTCCAACACAACTACTGGAAGGCAGGCAGGCATGCCAGTGAGATAATGAATGCAAGTGTATGCATACACACACATTCCTGGAATTATTTTCCAATATGGCACAAAATGAACTAGTTCATACAGTGTATTAAATGATCTACCTGCAGATCATATCAGTAAAAGTACTCAGTGTGACTCATGAGTGCACCTCTCAGCTGTACTCTGGACCCTGACACGCCAAACTGATCTCAAAGAAAAAGCATCTACAAAGGCTGACTGATCAAGCGATAAGCACTTTGTCGTGTCTTCAACTTAGGTTGCACTTTAACTACAAAGACTACAACATGCAAGTACAGTATTCACTGGTGTGAAAAGATAACAAGTAGTCAGTTGTAATCAAAAATACCAGAGGTGGGAGTAAATCATACATATGCAAGTTACAGGCAAGCCTCAAATTTTAAACATGAAGTCTCAAGCAAGTCCGAAGTCACTGTGGTAAGAATCAAGCAAGTCAAGTGAGTCCCTGCCAAAGTTCCCTGGTTTGAGTTCCCTGGAACTGCGACATAGGGGACCACACACGCCCCACTATCTACACATATGACCAATTAGTTCCGCAACCTGACCCGCCGTAAATCTTTTCATAACCATGCTCAAATGTTTTGGTTAAGCAGCATGTTTAAAGTGATCATTCTGGGACATTTTATACACCTGAAACTAAGATATAATATTTTAAAATAAATGTAATTCAGGAAATACAGTTTAATGAATATCATTTGCTTGTTCTCATGATACTGAGCAGCACATCTCCACACTTAACATGCCTGTAAGTAGTGAAGCAGCTCTCATATTTCAGGTGGCACAGAAGACAGAGCTGGCACACAAAGTCAGCAATCAGAGGGTTTAAACATATAAATTATTAATCTATTTTTTATCATCATACACACGCCATCCAACCTGCATTTTCTTTTTTTCACCCAGAACCGAACCTGTAAATAAAATAAAGACAAAATATGATGATGCTTATGAATCGCTTTTTTTCCCTGACCTGATGCAGGACTGTGGTCCCAGCTATAAGTCAAACAAGACAAGTCAAGTCATTGCTCAGGTCAAGCAATTCACAAGTCAAGTCATGCGAAATTCTGTTGATCTGGTCAAAAGTTAGCTTCCTAGCTAATATGCAAGTTACTTAAAAAAACACATTGACGTTCCTTTCTTTTTTTGTAATAACGGATGAAGTTGAATGTTGAGGCGGTCGTGTCCCTGATGACCGAGCTGCAGACCAGCATACTACTATTCTCTTCTTACTACCATCATCAGTCTAAATGTTATTATTTTTGGACTAGCCCCCTTCATAATAGCTGCTTCATACATTGGCCCCTGCTGGTCTGCCAAGTTTGTGCACGGCGCATGAGAAAGTCATATCCTCTAGGACCTCTTACTCAAGTCTAGGTCAGGTCATGTAGGCTTTACCAAATCAAAGTCAAGTCTTTTATCAGTGTTAGTTTAGCAAGTCTCAAGTCTTCAAATTTGCAACTAGGGTCTGGCTCGAGCCAAGTCATGCGACTCGAGTCCCCCACGTCTACAAAATACAAAAAAGAATGGCAAACTAGAGCAGTTAATAATGCCACTATGAATCTGTCTTCATATTACTGAAGTTTTGTTTTGCTTTGGCACTGTAATACTTTTACTTGTTGAAGATGAAAAGAGGGGATGAAGAGAATAAAAAAGAAAAATTGCACCACACAGATAATATGGCTGATTTGCTTCTCTCTCACTACCTGCATCTGCCACCAATTCACCACTCTGAATCAGCAGAGCAGTCGCTGATAAGGGCCCACTAATGCCAACACTGCTTGGCTGACTGCACAAACTGCGGGCAACTATGGTCACAGACAGTCAATGATGGCTCAATGGCGTCTGACGGCTGACAGCCAGCTGTTGGCTTGGTGTTTCAATGCTTTTAGTTCTGTTTAGGTGGACACCACCACTCTCTGAAGCTGCACAGATGTTACTCTGCTTTCTCAAGGACTCATGACATACTTGTAAAAAAGATGTCTGGTCCTCTGTTTACCTCCCTGTATCTCATTATAACAATCTCTGGTTGGAAATTAGCTATTTATCACAACACCCAGAACTTGTGTGAATGTAAGGACAAGCAGATTGTAGGACAGTCTGAAGAAGGCGGCCTCCTCCTCCTCCCCCTTCTCCTCTTTACGTTTTATTACATCTTCATTGCATTTAAGCAGCTTCATGCAGTCTGGAAGCCTTTCCTTTCTTCTGCCATAGGAAAAGTCATACAAAATTTTTAATTAGCTTGAATAGAAAATGGCGAAAGCAGGTAAAAAGTCAATACTGTAGAGCATTGGGGACGCGGGCTTGTATAATTAATGTCCTTGCATGCTGTAGCTTGCCAGCAATAGATCTCCTTTAATAGCCACACATTGTGAAATATATAATGGAAGGTGGTTCAGCACAACCTCCCAGTCTGCCATTCTTACAGGGAAAAGTTTGGAGGAATGAAATTACATTAGCATATTTAAACTCTCGTTGCTTGTGAAATAAAATATGTCATAAAGCATTTATATGGGCACTGTACTGTATGTACAGTATTTGACATTTTATTGGAACACACTATAACTGCAGCATTAGCCCATTTTTGCAAAGATTCACTTAAAGGTTGTTGTAATTCTTTTCTGTTTCACATACAAACAGTTCTAAGCCACGATCAACAAATGTTTGGATGTACTTTAAACAGGCATTTAAAAAGGCTTAGGAGCTGTTGGTTTTACAAGATGTGCCAAGATGAAATATATCACTTACAAATTTGTCATTAAACATCACCGATTCAGATCAGCCTGGAGCATATCCCAGCTGACATTGGGTGAGAGGCGGGGTACACCCTGGACAGGTCGCCAGACTATCACAGGGCTGACACATAGAGACAGACAACCATTCACGCTCACATTCACACCTACGGGCAATTTAGAGTCACCGATTAACCTGCTTTGGACTGTGAGAGGAACCCATGCTGACATGGGAAAACATGCAAGCTCCACATGGAGGGGCTGCCCCACCCTGGGGTTCGAACCAAGAACCCTCTTGCTGTGAGCCAACAATGCTAACCACTGCGCCACCGATTTCTAATATTGATCTTACCCATTCCTGTCACTGTTGTTGCATCCTGTCTGCTTTCTATTGAGGTCGTATCATACACTACAAGACTTTGACAAGTGGGGTCACTGTTTTTAAGTCCACAACTTGATTCCTGTTAAGATTATCTCCCATCATGCTCGAGATATGACATTAACAATTCCTCACATGTCCGCAAAAACACATTACTCTAGAAATATGAGATGAAAGGCGTCATATGTCGATAGTATTCTTGTCAATTTGGCATCAATATAATCTGTAAAGATAAAAAGTATCTGTGTACAAACTTTCCATTTTGGATTCTGTCACCTCTACTTGCCACCAGCTTCCATTGGTTGGCTATGTTATTTTAGCAGGAGGAAAGTGTGGGAATATGAGCTGAACTGTTTCAAAAATTAAGATTTCTCACTTAAAAAGTGCTGGTTGGTGGATCAGATACACACTGAATTAAACACTGGGTCTTGTTCATTCCACAATTCCACTAGTCTCTCCTCCTTCTCATCGGTGCAAGAGAACCAAAACTTGTTCATGTTCCTCCCCAGAGTCGCCTCCATGTTCTCTGTCTACCCGGTTTGCTGCTTCTTGTTTGGTGCTGGAGAGAGTGCAGCTTTTGGATGTTGACAGTGTTCACGTCATTGAACTTCAGTATTTGAATGAGCCAAGACTAAGAACGTATCATAATATTATTATTTGATGTCACTGGATCGTCAGAGCAAGGAGAAGACTGACTTAATACAGCTTGGACTGAGTTTTATGACCACCCTACACTAACAATTTAGATCACAGGGCCGCACGCCAACTCTCTCATGATTTAATTCCAACATTGGGGATTTCTCTGCAACAATGAAATCACTTAAAAAGTCATTAGCTGTAAGGCTGGCATAATTTGCATCCCTTTGCAAGACAGATATAAAAAAATATACCTGTGTAAATGCCAAAGCTAAAAAGGAACTCTGCGTGTAATGGCATATTATGAAGTTGCACAGATTGAAACTTAGTAGTTGTGGATAATAAGGTCTTTTTGTAAGCTGCTTTAAACACTAAAGTTTAAGACACTAAAACTCCACTCCACATTTCCAAGTAGTGTGTCACAAAAATGTTGTGGTAAGCATTGCTGTAAAAATATGTCAGTATACAGACAATCCAATAGCATAATGCATCATGCTATGAGATGATGGAAGTTTCCTATAGTACACTGGAAGCTGGTCAATAATAAATCTAATCTATGTTTACATTTAGAGCACTCTACTCAGTGTGTGTGTGTATGTGTGAGTGTCTGGGGTGGCAGTGCTGGCTGATAAGATGACCAGCTGAGACACCAGCGACCCTGAGGTGGGTGGAGACGGTGAAGACAGCAGAGGAAAAGTCAAAGTGACTCTGCCAAGGGCTGAGGCCTTAGGAGTGGCACTACATCTTATCTCCTGCTGCCCCTCAGTACACCTTCAGCTCTGATCCAGATGCAGGTCATTTAGTGCACAGAGGGCAACTCTCAATCAAAGCAGCTGGCCCTTCTGGGTAATTCCCTGTAACCTCAGAGATACTGATTTATAAGAGGAGAAATGTCAGCAGCGGCCGGGTGGCTCGATAGTTAGAACTGTCACCCACAGACACAAGAATCTGGGATTTTTTCCTGTTCCAATATGTTTGTGTGTCACTAGTACTTTTTACACAGAGATCAGGCTGTAGAGCTGCTACAAAGACCCTTAAATAAGCTGCCTTTGCTTTTTACTACAGAACCAAACAACAGTAGCATCACGCTGCCCCAGTGTGTGATTTTCAATGGCATGCCAGCATCCTGGAAGCAGAAGAGGCACGGCACCATTAGCCTTAGTGTGACATATAACATACGCATTGACAGCGCTTTCTAAAGAATAACAATGGCATAACATGGCAATAAGAATCATTTAAGATTTCTGTTATATGGCAGCTGATGTCCCCCTCTGCTTGGATGGTAAGGAGTTCTCAGACCTCACTGTCTCCCAAATTTGCAGACATTTTCCGCTGTTATTCTTCTTTTCTTCTTCGAGTTAGCTGCTAACTGCCTCTAGCTGCTTTTTAAATGTCCCTGCAAGGGCTGCCACCTAATAAGTGTGCTTAGCAACCTTAGCTGCAAGCTGCTGCCAAGCTCTTGAAAGCTGGCACGAAAAAAGGTACATGAGTACCTCACGTTTTTCAGGTGGTTAAAGACACGGCATGTGTACAGCCCCTAATTTACAGAGCTGGTACCTGCGGTTATTACACAGGCTAGTTAATAACATGTCGGGCAGGAAAAGTGTGGGATCATTTTGAGAAGGTGAAGGACTAACCAATGGTGATACGTAAACGTATCATCTGAAACATGGAAGTAGCTACATGCCCATTAGCCGACAGCGTCATTAACAGGCGGCTCGCTCAGTGTGTGACGTGCACTTGTAGATAAAATATAGGCCTATATTAATGAAGGTTCATTAGTACGGTTTTGTATTTCTCTGTAATGTAACACAGTGTTAACAATGTTACTGATACTATTCTTTCTCACACCTTCAACTCAAACCATTGTGTTGCCCCGCCCAAAATATATAATTTAATAACTGAATTAATATTGTAAACATGCGGGCGACTAGTGGACTAATGGCCATAAATGATGACTATTAGTCGACTAGGAAAATTCTTAGTCTGGGGCAGCCCTAGTCCCTGTGGTGGGGTGCACACATAACACATCATCAAAGCATCAATACCGTCCTGTTGGCAGTCCCTTTTTAAACAGATATCAATTGGGCACTGTTACTACCTCCGCTGCCGGCTTAAAGGCGAGACAACTCTGTCCCCTTTTTCCACGATTGTACCTGAGGCGGAATAACAGCACGCAATAAACATAAACATGCAAGGTGGAGTAGAAACTTTAACTTGTTTGTAATTTCATACATTTTTAGGGTCTGAATGTGAGTTTGTTAGCCCTTTGGTGGACTGGCACCTGTCCTGCTTTCTGTCCAGTGTTGGTTGAATTATATCTTCAGCCCAATATTTCAATATTTAATAAACAGTGACACAGTATTAATATCCTGTCATGAAATGATGAAGATGTGTCGGAGTGAGTGCAGCTTTGACTAAAAAAGGAGGTGAATGGTGAATTAAGTAGGGATTCAACCCCTTGTTCAAGGACACTACTGCTGGACAGATGTTTGAACTTACCCAGCTGATAAACCTTTTTTTCCAGCACTGCCCTGTAGCCCTGCCACCACCACTGATGTACCCCTGAGCAGTGTGTGCCTGCGTGTGGGTTTCTACACACACTCATGTGGATCGTATACTATTGCAGAGAAGAGTGGATTTGTGCTGTTTATTCAATATTGGCGAGAATACCACTGCTTTAAGCCACCTGGGTAAACAGGTTATTGCCATATCAATCATTTACAGCGACATCCAATGGTCGAGACCACAGACAATATTGACCAACAGACTGACAGAGATTAATGCTGCTGCACATAAACAGGCCTTTCCACCACCTCCTCCACCTATCCCTCTCCTCAGACTCCATCTATTTCTTTTCCTTCTCTGTTCTCCCAATCATCTGTTTTCTTCTCCACTCTTTAAATCATCCAGTTTCCTCCTCTGTTCTTTTCATTTCCCACTTTCTCTTCTATTCTTTTATCTGTTTCTTTTCTTTTTAAACAAAGAACAAGAACAAATCCCCTTATGTCAGCTGTGACTTCCGCCTGACCTTTAAAGCTGCAGAAAGTTGGATTATATTAAGCATTAATCAAAATAATAATGACCATAATTACTAATAATTAGCTCCTGTTGGGCCCAACTCATTTGGGTGAACATTTGATTAAGAGTAAAAAGGCACAGTCAGGTCACAGATGATTGACATAATAATCTTAACTTCAGGATGCAAACTTCATATACCACAGAAGCGGTGGTGCATATGGTTCAGGCTTATATGTAATCAAACTCACATTCATCTCTACACAGAGGCACATACATCTGGAAACAGCTGTGCTGAGCTGAATATGGGTGAGAACAACAACACCTTGTGACACAAACATTCTAACAAGAAATTGCATTGGTGCTCTCGTCAACAGACCTGATTGATGTTAGCTAGCGTAATTGAAAAGCACGATGTATCAGTAATTTATGCTAATGTGTGTTAAAGAGAAAACGTGCATGTAAAATTACAGGAACATGATTTTAACCAGACTGTCGACATCACTGAAACAGTTGAGAAATGGTTGAGAAAGTGATTGATGGACTATGTGGCCTCAAATACAGACCGGTTACAATGATGCACCTGCAGTGATGTGATACAGGGGAAAAAAAGTCATCTATTGAAAGATGGAGGATGACCTGAACTTCACTTTGTTGTTGAGTTTGCTCCAGGCGTTAACAGTGCATGAACTCATAACCGCACAGTTTGCTTGTGGTCTGGCAAAGCTCAGTGAGCATTTCTGGGAGTCATTTCAAATATATGACTGACAACTGTTCTCCTTTTGCTCAGAAACCTTCCAACATGGATGAATTTCATTCGTAGAAAAACATAGTGGCTGTTTTTTGAAACATGGACCAGAAGTTTTATGCTTCATTTTACTGTATATATCCAACATCTAGTAAAAAAAAAAGTTGCCCATGAAGCTGCATAACTTAAAGTGCCCCTCCCCACAAAAACGTGTTTTTCTCATGTTTGTACCCTTAAATGTCTGACCTTGACTATACTGACTTGTGGCTGCGCAAAGTTTGTCACTACAGATGCCTATTCATATTCCTCTACTGAAGGCAGGCGATATATGTGAACTTCCCTAAAATCTGAGATTCAAGCGTATGCTGGGCAAACATGGTAGAGGTCTACTTTCCACTACCATTCTGACACCAACTTTGGTACGCAAGAGACTCCTCATCTGAGTCTGATGCTGACAAAGGCTCAATAATATATAGATGAAACTCTCTGATGTTTGCTCTAATGCTAAAGCTAGCCATCTTGACGCACCCGCTCTTTCACTGGTCAACCTACTGCTCGGAGGACTGTGCAAGCACTGGAGAAAGCATGGCTGTATAAAGCAAACTGAACACAGAATTGACCATAAAAATGTATATACTGATTCACAGATGTCTCTATCCTAATGTAAGTTTAAGGGAAAAAGTATTTTTAGGCCCCATCTTGTGACGGATTTAGAAATTGTAATGCCACCTTTTGGCCCCTTCCTGGGGGCCTGGGTGAAAGTGCAAAACAAAACCTACAGCAAGCAGCAGTGGTGGGCCTGAGGGAGGCCAGATGCATTATTTCTCAATGAGGAAGAAAGGGTAGATCTGCTTCCAGCTGTCTTTTTTTTTTACCTTTTATGTGGGACAATCATGTTAAACAAAATATTAATCGTAGCAGAGTATTTTTGCATTCTTTAAAACGCATCTGGAGGGGAACTTTAAGGAAGCAGCATATCGTATCATCTAAATCTAAACCACTCCCATTAGCTCAGTGATTGGCCTGACTTTCAGCTGCCAGGCTCAATTATTTTTCTGTGGCTGTCATCCAGACTAAATTTCCTAAGCTGACTTTCAGAGGCTAAAAGATATCCATATTCAAAAAAGGAATTCATTGGAATTCTCACCCTTTCCAGGTGCCTTTCATATGCAAACAAGCTCATATATTACATACTGTATCTAGTGACAGAATTACACTTAATTGGCTTTTTAATTTCCATTTTAATTAAAATTGGTTCCACTTTTAATTTGTTTTAGGCACAGCTGTGCTGCATGCCAGACTATGATACTCCCTGCTTCATGGATGATTCAAAGTCAAATATTTCTCAGTGGGTAACTGTATGTGTTACGCTATCTGCATTTTCTTTCGGTACTTACTGAGGATTTATTCCATATCACCACTTTTTTTTCACTGTAAAGGTGATTTTGTTGAGCAAGAAGGGAAGGAAGGAGATGTTTTAATGATAACTTTATCCCCTTGTGGTGGAGGAGCCAGATGAGTAAATCAAGTGAATCCAAGTGGTAAATGCATGAGAGTAGAGCTGATACATTATTGATGACCCGTGGCATTGCATGAACACCCACACACACACACATTTTAACACACATGCACCTACAAAACATAGACACACACATGAACACGTACATACACAGATAAAAGTACACACCTCATAAAAAATGTCCAGCTGACTGTGTATGTGGCATCTGGCCAACACATGCTGTTATTCTCTTTGTCTGCCAGGCACCCTATGATGGGCTTTAAGTTCCTGTCGTATATGAGCCCTAAAATAACCAAAGGCAGCAATATGTGCAATGTTGGGGGCAAAATGTTGTCCAATATGTCATGACTTTTGGAATATGAGCTGGCTCACACAGAATCCAACAGTAACTAATAAGTCATTATTACAAGGAACATTCTTCTCAAAGACTTCAGCTCCATGCGTTACTGTTTACTGCAGCAGATATTAATTAAATTAATTTGGTTAAACACAGACCTCTAACCATAGTGCTCTTCAATTTTGTGCAACAGCAAAAAGCTGAAAATTTTCCAATTATTTCTCATTAAACCTCGTCTCACCTCCTTTGAGTGACTTCCTCTTAATTGGAATGTGAAATTAGCATATTCTCATGAAATAGCTGAGGGGATCCAGAAAAAAAGACCAAAAAAAAAAAAAAAAGAAACAATGATAGGAATGACACATCCTGCTATCAATCAAAGGGGAAGCTATGACAGAGCAGGAGTCTGCTCTGGGATATTTTTAACCTCTATTTACCCTGCATTGACTGCCTTGTTATTTTACTGCTAAAGCCGTGCATCGTTACATGGATTCTTAGCTGGGAGCACGGCCGCTATCTTTGACTGTAACCATTCATAAAACTCACAGTTGTGTTAACGTTCCATGTCCCAATAACAGGATAATGACACTAAGAAACATTAACACCCTTTTCTTCAGCCCTGTCGACACGTTTACTGATATTTTATCGGAAACAGACATTGTCCTCTATGTTTTGGCCTCTAGACCACACACAACAGAGTTTATATGCAGATGAGTTTTTGTACCCATCTGGAAAACAATGACATCATCTTCCCAGCACTGTTTGGTCCAGCAACTACTTTACACTTTAACTTAGTGTTGCTGCACCTCTTCACAGACAAACAGAGGCGTCTGCTGCACCCACTGTTTTTGCTCCACCTCAGCATCCATGGTTTAAAGTCAGCCAGAAACAACAGTTTTGGATAAGTCCCGAAGTTCTCGATGTTCTTGGCTTCTCAGCCAGATCCACCCCTTGCTCCTCCACAGCTCCAGCCTTTGGAGCCAAACACGGTCACTTCCAGCTCTTAAAAACCAAGATGGCGACAGCCAAAATGCCAAACTCAAGGCTTCAAAACAGGAGTCCCCCCCAAAAAAAACAATGGGTGACGTCACAGTAGCTACATCCCTTGTTTTTACATTCTATGTGCATGACTGATATCTTTTAAATTAACGTGATGTCACGTACCCTGTGCAGTATTTCAAAGTATCCTCATTACCCCCATTTGAGAGAGGCTGCAGTAGTGGGCATGGTTCAATCTCTGAAAGGTGGTTTTCCATCATAGGATGACTTATAAAACTGCAAGAAGAGAATGGAAGAAAAGATGCAGCCACAGCTGTACAGGTTAGACAAAGAGGTGTAAAAAACCCATAGCAGTTTGGGTGAATCTCAAGCCTCCAAGACATCATCATAGTAAAGTTCTTATTTTCCCTCCGTGCCATGAAGCGCCCCAGAAACACTCTTGTTCTACATTCCCCCTCCATCATGCTTCAGGGTTGCAAGCCTGTGAGCTTTGTTGTTCTCTCAACTTAAAGAAAATCTTCATCGTTCAATGATCAAACAGTGTTGTACCTGTTTTTTGTCTAATCTGTGATGTTAAGTGCTTTCAAGGATATAATGTGCTTATGAAGTTTTGTGATTGACTTTTACTTTGTAGTTCCCCAAGCATGATAAGAAAAAGACAGGAAAGGAAGTTTTACAGTCAAGAATAAAAAGTTACGAGTTGCACCCTTCACTAAAAACACCTCTAAGGCTACTACCGTCGTCAAGATATATTCATAATCTGTTACCCGCAGCCACACTCCCACACACACACACACACAAACACAGGTAGAGAGACAAGACATGCAAAAAGGGGCTGTGAAGAAGACAAAGGGAAGAGTTCAGTGGTAACAAATTAGTGGAGTTTGCTCTGTGGCAGAACAGTGGTTCCCTCTGATTATCTCTAATTAACCTCTGTGGAATTGAACCACCAAGCGCAGAGGGATTTACGCACAGAGGCATGATCTCTGTGTGTGTGTAGTGTATGCATGTGTGTGTGAGAGGGCTCAAAGAACAGACACAGACCCTCAAGTACCCCCACTCCCAGACTTTGCCTGCTTGAGGCCCATCTCACACACCTGAGCTGTCTTCTCTACTCGCATCCACCCACCAATACACACCCACACACATCTGCCCCAACAAGCTATACATACCCTAGGGGGAAGTCGCCATCTCGGAGCCCTCCATAAAGAACAATGGTTCAAATTCAAATACAACATACAGTGTTGTTTTTTTCTTGCAAAGTAGTCACGCTTTCGCCCACACTCATTCCCTGGAGACCAACCCCAACCCTAACCTTAACGTAACCTTAAACCTTACTTTAAAAAACAAGTCCCGACCCTTTCATCATATTGTTTACCTTTTCGGGATCTGCTTTTCATCCTCAAACAGCAAGCCAGTCACATTATGTCCCTGTAATTACACGTACAAGTGAAAACACTTGCACACACGCAGAAAAAGTGAAGGCTTAACTCTCCACTTTAGCATTAACATTCTCTTAACTGAATAGGTCTCTAATTAGTAAATGCTTCAGGTGCCAAGACAATTAGTTTCATAAGTTAAATTAAAGAGAGGTGAAGTGAGTCAAGACTAACTATGTCCATCAGGGCCAAAGGCCACACACACATTAACTGCATGACATATTTCTGTAGGTTTCTGACTGGCAGAGATTTTACTAAGATTCTAAGAAGGAATTCAAACCATATACATGCTTATAAAATTCAAATCAAGCCTTTAATCAAACTGAACAAAGTAAAAGTTCTTGGTGTTAATGCACCATATGTCACGGCTGCTCTTGGAGCTCTGAATAGCCTGCCCTTACACACTCATCACTCAGGGACCTTCTTTTATCTCAGAGTCAGACAGACAAAGACAGGCACTTTGTCTGGCTTAGACTGCCAATTACTGTAGCTGTAATGGGGTTAGTGTTAAAATTCCATCATGCTGAGACATGCACCATGTCCCTGTGAGCAGCCATGATCTGAACATGTGATGATTTAATGGTACAGTATGGTATTTTTAAAGAGAGCAGGATCTGCACATAAGTTAGAGGTTTAGGCTTGTTTAAAGTGCAATAAGTATTTACGTGTCTTCATTTAAGTGATTTGCTTGTGGCTGCATTTTCCATCTCTCCTTTGTAATATTTTAAACTTATATTCTATCCTCAGTGACAAAGCAGGGCTCATCACTAACTTTTAAAGGTCTGGTGTGTAGGATTTGGTGGCATCTAGCTGTGAAATGGGGAAAATATGAGTGGCCCTATCTAAAGCCAGTGTTTGGTTTGTCCGTTCTGGGCTACTGTAGAAAATACATGGTGGACTCAGTAGAAGAGGCTCCGCTCCATATGTGGCTATAAACAGCTCATTCTAAGGTTACTAAAACATTGTCATGAATATTATGTACAATTTCTGTCAATAGATGCTCCTAACCCTACACACTGGACCTTTAAAAGTGGTTGCCAGCCTGGTATCAGCTTTTGGTTGCCGAAAATATCGTTGCCATTTTTAGTCACTGTATATCTTGAGTAATGAAGATACTATGCAGTTATACATCATCTTATTATCTTATCATCTTATCTCAGACCCTTTTAGGGCCAATGTCACAATGATGTCAGTTTATTAGCTGGAGGCAAAATACCACTCGCCACCACAGGTCTGTACGCTACATAGGAGTTTTAAAATGTCTTCTTGTTGTGTTACTGGGAGCCAGAATAGAAGGAGTCATGGCTCACAATTAGATTTTATCGCATTACAAAAGACAGCTATGGTTAAATGTGATAAGATGAAAGGACTGGACGGAGGAGTGAGACCATACGGGTTGGCAAAATATGACATAAAAGAGTGTTTAAAAGCTTTATCACAGTAACAGAACAAAAGTATTTGAAGTCTGTGTTCATCTGATACTTTACAGGATTTTAATCTTTAGTGCTACATAACTTGCTTCACCATTGTTTTTAAAACAAATGCCTGTGTGCACAGGAGTAAACACACCAATGCACATGCAGTGTTTTTACATGCAGCACTGTCTAGTCCCACTTCTGACAGCAAGAGCAATATTTAAATATCACTTATGCAACAAAGATTAGCCAATTTCTCACAATGGTTGCCAATAGCAACTGGACAACTGTTACTGTTGAGCCCTGCACAGAAAACATTTGTAGCACCTATATTTGCTTCACAAAAACCCTGAGAGGTTTGCCAAAGTAAAGCTTTCAATTTGAAGCAAATGCAGAAACAGTGACGCCACTTTCTGTTGGATGAAGGTTAAAATGTTTGTTTACAAAGAGCCAACTGATAAAAACTGATGAAAAGAGAAAAGAAAAGAAAGAAAAGCAAGGTTGGCGGCGAAGAGGAGAGAGGATTTAATTGGCCATTATAGCAGTGATACAATAGAGACATGTTTGCCCAAATGGATGTTTATGCTTCCTTATCAATAACCTCAGAATCCCTCCAATCAACAGCTGATGACAAGTGTGTGTGTGTGTGTGTGTGTGTGTGTGTGTGTGTGTGNCACACACACACACACACACACACACACACACACACACACACACACACACACACACACACACACACACACACACACACACACATACACTTCATCATCAGTGGGAGATGAGGGACTGAATGTATTACAGATGGGGTGGTGTGACAGAATGAGGACCAGGCTGCAGGAAAATTGAGCAAGACAGATTTCTACATCCCACTTCCATCTCCTCACCAACACTAATTATACTGACCCTCAGCATGCACATACACACGCACACTCACACACATAAATACAAGTCTGTGTTTGCCAGATCCCCAGTGCAGAGCATGGTGTGTTTGAACAAGACAGCCTGCTAAAGTGTCTGATTAGACCCCTGTTTGAACAGAAAGAGACAGCGACCTATCAGCACACGGCAGGGACCAGCCAATCATGGCAATGGCTCATCTGCTGTGGGCCTCTGCATCATGCCGGCTCACACAAAGACGACGAACAGAAAGACACACTGACTGACACAATGAGAAAGACATCTAGACAGGCAGGCAGGCGGACACACCCACGCGCCCAGCAGGTTTCTGCCCATAATGCATTTAGTTGTTCTCAGATGGGTGCAGAGAGAAGCACCCAAATTACACTGATTCGATTGACAGTGACCTTCCTGCGGTGTAGCAGGTGTAGGTCACTATGGCAAACAGCTGGCAGGCAGGGAAGTAGCAATCTTATTCTTTGCTCTTTCTTCATCCATATGAGACATGTGCTGATCATTTGTTTGTTTGTTTCCTGTTCCCACTGGAGCTGTATAAATATAGGGTGTGAAATTCAATCCCAAAACATGCAAACTACCATTTATATTTGGATGCTCAAATTGGTATTTGTCAGTGTTTTCTCAGCCATAACAAAATCTCACACTAGGATTTACACCGGTTATTAGTGCCCACAGCAGTTTGGCTTTTGTCCCGGACCTATATGTTTGCTGTCACGGAGGTGGCAGCAAAAGGAGCAGATGAGGCAATGGCTACTGCATTTGCCATTTTTGTCCCCTCGTCTGTGCTAATGAAGCTGTCACCATTACAAATTAATCAGCATTCAACTGACATTGACTGATGATATGTGCACGAACAGGTGACACCTTTTGTTACAGTGTCTTTTTGTTAGTTCATGCTGGTATTCAATATGGATGACACAACAAGTCCTCCAAATTAAAAGACAAAATGTGTCATTAGTCCGCGCCCTCTAGAATGACATCTAAAAGTGTTTTCTGATCTGACGTCCCTTATATGAGCAGGACAGCATCATTTGTCTGCGCCTTCCAAAACCATTAGAAATCGCTGTTTGAAAATAAATCCCTTTAATAATGTGGCTGAGGTTTGGTTCGGTTTAGGCACAAAAATGGCTTGAGATTTGGGCCCACATAAGCACTTTGTTAAAGTATGGGTATGACCATGGCCATGCTTAAAAGAAATCAACGTTGACATGTGTTTTGAAACAGGAAATGAGAAACAGTCTCCTGTGGTAAAGTCTGGCATTTTGGTGACCCATCCATCCAGCCTGACACTCCTCCCTGTGTGGACTTTGCTTGCTCCTGCTTTGCTTGTGCTGTATTTACTTGCTGAAATGATTGATGCTGTGCAGGACAGTTTCTGATTACATCCTAGAACTGATCTCTTGAGTGATAATATCATACAAGAATGATATGAGCAGCCATTTTTAATTGAGAATGAGCGTGATTTCTTTCTTTGTCTTCGTGAGTACATTAATAAATCACCAGACTATGTTGTGTTTTATGCAGTCTGTGGTGTATTCAAGAGCAACTGTTGTCAGAAATTTCCCTTGCAGGATTTGACACCAGAAACTGTGATTCACGTCCTGCATGTCATGTGTTGGGACAAGGTTTAGACTACTAAAGTACTTGTTGAAGGGACAGTTCACCCTAAATTTAAAAATACATCTTTTTTTCTCTTACCTGTAGTGCTATTTATCGATATAGGTTGTTTCGGTGTGTTTCTGATTGATGAAGGTAAGTGTGTATCTACTGCTAGCTGACCTAGCACCACTGAGCTAGCCAACGTTACAGCTTAGCCGAGGAGGACGCCATTATTGTTTGTCCAGAGTAGATGCACACTTCCTCTCTGTGCGGTGATACGGTTGTTGGGTAGTGCTGTGTGAAGAAAATAGTTTCTACCTGAAACTGCTCAAACCAAGGTCTGTGGATTATCTTGAGTAACTGATTTCTGTAAAGAGACATCACTGTTGAGTTTTTCGAATGTATTTATTTGGTGCTGTCAGCACTACAAGCTGAGTGCCATCAAGTTCCATTATATTCGAGAGAAGGCAGACATCTTTGGAGTGACAAAGAGCACTACAGGTAAGAGGAAAAATATGTATATTTGATTTTGGGGTGAACTATCCTTTAACGTTAGCAAAAACGGCATGCTTAGTGTGATGATTAAAGTCAGTGTTAAATTTTTCAATATTTAACTAGGACTACTTTTCCTAACATTACAAAGTGCTTCTATTTGTGTAAGTGTAACCATAAAAATGTAAATCCTCCTTTAATTGCCTGACAAAGATTTTTTTTATGTTGATCAGAAAAGGTAATTATGATGTTTCCTACACGACTTTCTTTGCTTATGTAAATTAGCTGTATGTAAACATCACTGATAGGCGACAGGGTTGGACATGCAGTGACATGAGGCAGTGCAAAGCTCTTGATTAGCTGGCTTTGTGGCACCAGTTCTTTGAGGTCAGCCTGGTATGTAGGGGTTCTAAAAGGTTGCCTATTGTCTGCATGAGTATTGGGAGGAAGAATCTGGTTGTGGGGGGTTGGAATGACTTCTCTTTGACTGCCTCTTCTATCTCTGATTGTCATCTAGACCAGCAGCTGAGTCTCTGTGTGTCCCAAAACTCCTTAGTGCAGCAGAGACAGTCAGTCTGTCTGTGTCAGCAGGCGCTGCTCCACTCTCAGCAATGACCCTTCACATTCAGTCGTCCCTAGACGGACCCTTTCTCAGCCCCTCACCATGGACTCGTACCTCTGTGCCCCTCTCACCTCCACCAACACACCCACGTCCATATCAAGTCGCCGCTCTGTCCACGCTGCCTCGCTCTTTCTTTTTCTGTCACAAAGTCACCCCACCCTTCACTGTCACTCCTCTCTGTACCCTATTGTTTTTTTTTCTTTCTGCCTCCATTGTTCAGCCCCTCTCACTCCCTTGCTCTCTTCAGGTAGCCCGAGCCACATAATTAGGTGTCATTTGGCCAGAATGGAGCAGCACTAGCAGCCAATGTATACCCTTTCCTCAGACTCTTTCAATCTTTATAAATGGAAAATCACTCAGGTATTCAATCTGTGTGATTGTCAGGTGAATTTGCCGCCCCTTTTAAATGCTAAGGTCACGGCACATGCAGCTTTTGCTCAGTCATTTTTCTTTGCTGTTAAGGTAAATGATCATCATTAGCTCACTGGGGTTGCAGGGGTGGAGAACTGAGCTAATGACTGAAAGAAATCTCTTTGTTTTGCACTTGTAACAAACTGGCTTTGGATGCAGGAGGAGGGATGGCGTGATAAGGACCACGTGTTGCTTAATAACAGAATGATTGACTATCAGGCGGGGAATAATCACGACGCTTAATTCAAGTCCTGCATTTACAGGTCATTTAAAACTTTATCTGATGGGACTAATGGACAGCAGGCAATGGAGGGGTACTAATGTGATTGAATAATGTGCATAATTATGTTTTAATAAGGAAACTCTGCACGTACAGTTGTTGAGTGATTGTAGTGCCTTCTCTTTTGTTATGCACATATATTAGCCATTGCCTCTAGAAGCAGACATTTTGACAAGCACCTCTTGAAACATTTGTCTTAACAAAAGGCCACTTATCATGAGTGCATGCCTAAGTTTGACCTCGACTGGAGCAGGCTGCAGGTGGGAGGGAGTGACAGACGAGAGAGACCAAGCAAGAGAATTCTCTGCCGGCTTGACAAAACCTTGGAATGGACCGCAGTTACAACTCTCACACATCAAACAGTACTTCTTTGAAATTCTATTCTCTGATAACATAATATGTCTTTTATGTGCTCTGTGATAATTCTCTTTGAAAAAATAAGAGGTTGTTTCACCTAAATTATAGAAAAACACATTTTGTAATTTACCTCCAGTGGTGTCTGACATGCAGGTAGTTTTGATGTTATCAAAGGCTCTGTATGTAACTTTAAGAAAATCCTTGCTATTGGTGACACCTATCTCTGAAGTCGTCAAGTGAACTGCAGTCAGCATCCTCTGTAGCTGCGAGCAAGCACCTGAATCGACTACAACAGTGCCAAACAAGAGACTGACGGTGACTGACCGGCATTATGTTGACAGAGCACCAAAAAATAAATTACTATATGTTCCTGTATACAGTGCCCCAGGAATGAGTCCTAAAACCCAGAAATGAGTTAGTATTTTAGCACTCCTGGTTCCCTTGTCTCGAAGTCAATACATTTTTTGAATGGTTAGATGCACTGAATAAGGTCGTTGGTCAACACAAACTTACAAGACTTTCACGTTTTGATCTTCAACATAAAATACATCAGTAAATACCCCACTTGTGATTTCTGAAGCTTTCATACGTCTTAAAAAAGTGGGTTGCAAACAAGTGGTTGAATGAGACTACAGAACGTCATCATGCTGAACACGGCTTTACAGCCTCATTGTGGTGCCAACTTTGAAGTCGTGCAGCCGTGATGTTCTTTATGTATAGCTTAATGTCAGCTTTTTACTTCTGGTGATTGCATTTAGGCTTCAAAAAACATAAAAGTGGTATTGACGTCTGAGGATTGTCTTGCAAACATGTACGTAACAAAACATGTAAGTATTATAAACATTTGTTTGCCACAGAGGTTATTTTCTGCAATGACACAAATTCCAGTGCAGAAATCCCATTGGCTTTTTGACGAAGGAACCAGGGCGACCCTTACGGACAGAAAAATGTCATCCCTAGAGCGCTCTATTTCATGTGGTCCACTGGCTCCATGATACTAACTAGGTTGCCATTTGCAAATTACTCCATCAGTTGACGTTCCAAAGCAACCAACAGCTTCCATGCAACTCTGCATGGATCTGCCGCTGATTTGTGGCTGATAAAGTAATTTGCAAACCAGCCCTGGGAGTCTGGATGAATTTGCTTAAATTGTCCACTTCATGCAGTATTTTACTACATTTGCTATGTAGTAATTCATCTGCATTAGAGAGCAAGCCTATGTTGGCTAACATTAGCCAGTTCAGACGAAAGTATCACAATATATTTCAGATGTCAGTGTTTCCTCTGGGATTTTTTTTTCATATGAGCCACTGAATTTCATGAATTTACTATTTATCAGACCAAAAATGAGACAAGAATTAGCGAGCGCACCTCATGGTCCATCTGCTTCATCCCCCCCACCGCTCAGAGATTAGGCTACAACTAAGGGTACAGCGGACTGCAGCTCTGGAGACAGATCTTCAGTCAGTAGCTGTAGCAACTCGAATTCAGCCAGCGCAAATCTCAGCAGTGAGTAAAGGTCTGTCTCCGGGCTGCCGCTGCAAAGTGAATATAATGGAAAGTTGGCATGTGTGGACTTTGTGTTGTGGTGGGTGCCAGGCGTTTGGTCTCCATTTCTTAACCAATGTTAGCTAGCCTACTGTTGCACGCTGTAGCAGAGCTGAAAAGAGATGCAGCACATTACTGGGAGAAGTTTGCCTTGAGGGCTTTATGCCAGTAAAGGATTTCCTGGTTAAGGTTTATCACATCCTTTGGATTTTCCTGGAAAATTTGCCCTGAGGCCTTTACATAGAAGTCAGTCCACAGGCTGTTATAGGCAACCGAGCAAGCCGGGGAAGATCTCGTTTTATAAGTTACATTGCAATCCATTCACCCGTTGACAATAAAAAGAACAATAACCTGTTACATACAGTACCTTAACCCTTATTGAGATATCCATCTCTGACAATTCTATTGCCAATCCAGTATAACGAGGGTTTATATCATCTGTCTCACTCAATGAAGTTAAAATTCGTATTTTAAAAATCTACTGCACATGTCTTCCCAGGAATAGTGTCCCTGTTACTCTGGAAAATCCACAGAACACAGTCAAAAGTTTTCAAAGGGACTATTTCTTCAGTGGAAAGTACTTCTAAAGAAAACTGTTGAAAGTGTGTTGGGTGGATTTTCCACAGTAAGCAGGACATTTTTTCAGTGCCGCGAGCACCCCAACAAAGCTCCATTCGCCTCCATTGTATTGAGGTGGCAGCAAAAAATCTCAAACCTGGAAAACAAAACAAAAACTACCCACATGATTGACACCACCAAAAGAAAATAAGAAAAAAAGTTTGTAAATTGGGTTAACTGTCCCTTCAAAGTAGAATATATTAGACGAATCAAAGTGTTGATTTATATCGCATTTGAATTGTGTCACTGAGATTACGCTACGGCCAGCGATGTAGCACCGCTGAGAGCAGTAAAAGTGACCACATCAATCTCAACTCTTGAAGAAAACAAAAGGATATGTGCACTGTGAGTGTGATCTTTACACTCGCAACCCGATCACCACCAGCCACAGGCGAACAGAGGATGATATTGTGTGCCAGCCGCAGCTGCTCCGAGGAGGGGAGCCTGCTTTTTGTATTTCCCCTTCATCAGTAAGAAAGAGCATTTGATACTGGCTCCCACAAACACTGACACACTCCTGTTCCTGTGAGTCTCATTCACCCACAGCACATACCCCACCCATGCCTCTCCCTACACTAAATTTCCTGAATTTCCTCGGCTTGCATGCCACTCCTACTCTCATCCTCCCCTTCTGCATATACCCTGCACATGCCCTTTTCTATCCCTCCCTGTGGTCATCTAAACTGCCCATGCTGAGGAGTTGGAAGCATCTCTATATTTACTCCATCTCCACCCCGCTTCCACCCCGGCAGCCAGTGCTATGCATCTTTCATCTGCGGGGCTGGATGACCTATATTCTCAGTCTGGCCCCATGCAGCCATAGTTCACCGCTGCTCCACTCTGTCCTGCTGCTCTCGCACTGGCCCCAGGCAGCAGCTGTGGGTGTGGCAGCCAGGCTGAATTAGAATGGGCACTGCAGGCACAGACGCCCATTCAGAGCAATCCATCTTGGCTGTCTGGAGCGCAGTGAATTTCAAAGCTAAATTGACAAAACAAAACCATATTGCACTGTGAAGAAAATGAAGGAATAGGCACATACCGGTGGCATAATAAATATTTCAACATTCTACTGTTTGGGAAGAGTTGCTCTATTAGATGCTCAATGCTTCTGAATATAGGTCAAAGTAGCTCTTCTTGCACATGACCCAGTTTACCTGTTTTTTCCACGGTGCCATTATCCCATGCTCTAATATGATTCAACTAATTATCGCTTGTTATAAAATTTCTGCAGACTTATAAATACACAGGCAGAATAGATCAAACAGAGCACAAAGATGATTCTGTAATGAAGCTAATTTGCTAATCAAGAATGCATTCTCGATTCACTGCTTATTGTCCTTGACAAATAAAGTTGTTTTTTTGTTCTGCAGTGAATGTGCAATCATATTCTCTCTAATCCAGGTCAGTAGACTGAGATTGCTCTGCGCTGCTGCTGAGATAATGCCGAGATAATACCTAATCACTATTATTACCATTTGCTCTGAAATGGATCTGGATACTCTCAACTGTACACATGATTAAAAGGTACCACCCACATCAATCACTGAGGCAATAAAGTAGGTGTAATATGAAATTCAGGAAAAATGAGGCTGGTGACATTTGGACGAGTACATTAAATGCAGCATTCATGCTATTAAATGAGACAAAACAGATACCTCCCCTGTTTTTTTGTTCCGTTACCTGACCAAGAGCCTTGGGAGAGACGGTGCCAGGTTTAAGCACCAGGGAGAGCATTGACACAGACACACATAGACACATGCTGATGCATAAGCTTAACTTGTTTATCCATATGCTAACGGGGTTTAATCATTTACTGTTAATCCACAAAAGCTGTTTAGAGGGTTTCTCTTTTTAACAGATGTCACCACGCTCTGCTTGTTTATATTTCTGCCTCAAAGTCTGTCACCATATAACTCAGTGTTTTCTGTTCATTCATCCATCCATGCATCCAGCCATCTGTCTGTCTGTCCATCCACCCACCCACTCATCTATATATCCATCCACCCACCCACTCATCTATGTATCCATCCATCCATCCATCCATCCATCCACCCAAAAGCTTTCCAGTGAGTTCAACCTGGTGGAAAACAAGGGAATCTAAAGTGGACATTAGATAGCACAAACGACTGCAGGCAGGTTCCATCTCAATGGCTGAGCAGTTCAAAACTATTTGTTAAGTGTATACTACGGTATTTCCACAGGAGAAGATAAAATTGCTGTTCTTCAACTATGCCCTGATGCATTCAAAAACTGTAGATGAAAATGGAACAAAATCGATCTTCAGGGAAACTGCTCAAGTTTGAAACGCCACTATTATTTATTAAGAATCAATGTCCACACTCACTTTCCCATACAAAGTAAAGCCATGGCACCAACGAGAAAAAATGATAATCAGATGCTCCTTTCCCCACGGTATGATTTGTATTGCTAATGTAGCTGCCCTCTGCAGCAGAGCTGCTGAGTCACGGTCGTTCCCATACCCCTGGAAATTGACCTCTCTTTGGGCTGGAGACAGGTGTCTGCCCCTTCCCCCAATGGCAAGACCCCCAGCCTGAGTGTCACACACACACACACACACACACACACACACGCCTGAATACAATCACATAAGGCAGCTTCCGGGTTACAGGGTCACTCTGACATGCACAGGCCAAGCTGTCATGTCAGGCTTTATTAAGAGCCTTGGCGTCTGGGAGATTTAATTAGCGTGGCCTGTGTGAGGTAAGTCCCTCGTGCTGAAGCAGGCTAGGTACTGCGGTAAGGTACGGTCTAATAATATGTCTCTGACTGGAGCACAACCATGCTTGAGCCATGCTTGGTTAAGGCTGAGAGCTACCAGTGACACACTAGCCCAGCTTTCCCAATTTGGATGTCTATAAGCTATACTAGTGGCTGAATAGGGATGACCAGAGTTCGTGTGAGGCAAGACAGAGACAAGGTGTTAGCCGTGGTGAAAAAAAATCTAAAATACTGTATATTCAGTTAGTTGCTCCAAGATATTACAGCCTACATGTTGACAAACATACAGCTATCATAACAAATTACATTGTAAGTGCTAACAGTAGCAAAACAATTACTGTTGTTGGATGAAAGTTAAAAAAATTATAATTATAATTGAAGTACTTCACTGATGGAAAGATGGTCTTTTCATAACACTTGGCTGTCTATGCAGTAGAAAGAAGCAAATACTTTTGACACTGGTGCTACATCACCAAAGAACACAGAGGAAAAGTGCTGTGGCATTTGCTTTTGCTAAAGACTTCGAAAACCTACAATAACCAAAATAAACCAATAAACACTGCTGCTGCCGCTGGTGGGTGATGTAATGCGAACTTGGCCGTTTTTCCACAGGAAACAATACGATGGCCAGCTGGTTATAAACAATCTCGAATTACAGTTAAACAGTAAACTAAAATATGTTTCTGAAAACATTTGAGGCAAAAACAGACAGCATAATAACAGAATCTTGGTTCATATTTGATCACCACTGCCTAGTTTTACAGTTTGATCTAAATTTGGTCTGAGTTTTCTTTGTGTCGGTGGTGGTGGGCAAAAGGCAATGCAGAATTATGATATACAGTTCGAGCAACAGCCCCAACGCCAGCTGAAATCCTCTGGTTGACACGTTTCAAGTCATCCAGAGGATCTGAGCAGAGATGAACAGGGAGATCTGTACGCTGGTAAGATGGAGGGAAGTTTACCAAAGTTCATTTGTACATTGTACCCACATTGTTATGATATAAACCTGGTTGAAAATCAGCAAAGTATCCTTTGAATATCCCTCACAATGTATTTGACACTATACATGCGACAAAACTAAAATCCACTATTATTTATTGATTTGTTTTAGTTTGATCATTTTAAATCTTTCATATGAGAAGTGGTTCACCTACAGAAACCCCCCACACACACAATTAAGTTTGTGTTTTATTTGCTCAGGTTTTGAGATTGTACCTCACCCTGTACAATGGATGTGTGCACGCGCTCTCTTCATAGAAAAATGATATTCTAAATATTCTACAGCAAAGTTTCTCCTCAAAAACAATGTCTTGATTACTCTGGATAATCAGCCTCACCATGGACAGTTTTAAATGGAACTACATTACTGACGCAATATTACCTATAGATAATATTCATAACCTGTTCTGTGGATTATAATATGAAAATATCTTTTTTGTAATCTTGGTGAAGCAACCCTTTACAGTGTTTCTACAATTAAAAGTCAAACTGTTTAACTCAAATGTGAAATCACACACAACACCGTTCCAAAAATCTCGAAGAGCTGAGTCATTTTGGCAGAGCCTTAAAGAAAACTCAACTGGCTCAGTGGGTATTTGTAAAAAAGAAAAAAAGTTTTTAACTTTGAAATGCTGTAACTGCAACACCACCAGTCACATTTTAATGAAAATTGGACAGGCAATTTATCATTTTACTGAGCGGCCCAAATGCAACAGTTCATATAGTGACTGGTACTTTTAGTTTTGGCAGTTGGATTTACAAATGAATGAAATAAAAATCGAACTTAAGACCATCTTGTAGGGCTGAGTATCAGTTAAAAAAGTATGATACCAGTGCCAATACCAATAACCTTGAGTTGATACCAATACCAGTAGAGCACTTTATTCAGTACCCATAATGTGAATGGAGTGGCGTGTATAGCCATTAAATTTGAATGTTTTGATGGCATCTGGACAAACTGAACTGCCAACTCTGTCAAATACACCATGCTCAACTTCACCACACCACTGACTGTATGGACCTCCATGCCAGCATAGTTATGAGAGTCTGCCTGGCCTCACACACCAGCAACAGCCCCTTCCTTACTTCCTACCCCTCTACTTCCAGCACCCTTGCTCTGACCACACCCAACTCAGCTGTCATTTTTGTCTCAACTTAACATTTTATTTCAGCTACACACTCCATCACTTTGACTAAGTCTGTCCACAGACACTTGACAAAGTACCCCAAACTTTCTGCTACTTCAGGTGCCACCAGGACCACACTTTGCCATGACAACACACATACAGACTGACATAGTGAAAACAATACCAGCTGTTACGATGTTGTCGTGGCTGGCAAATGTACTCATTCGTTCATTTTCCGTAGCCGCTTATCCTGTTGGGGGTCACGGGGGGCTGGAGCCTATCCCAGCTGACACTGGGTGAGAGGTAGGGTACACCCTGGACAGGTCACCAGACTATCACAGGGCTGACACATACAGACAGACAACCATTTATGCTCACATTCACAACTACGACCAATTTAGAGTCACCAATTAACCTGCATGTCTTTGGACTGTGGGAAGAAGCCGGAGTACCTGGAGAAAACCCACACTGACACGGGCGAGAACATGCAGGCTCCACACACACAGAATATTAAAAGTTCCAAATCAAGACTTTGTTGGCATATTCCAATCCTTAACCTGACCTCAACCTTTCTGCTCCCTTTAATCTCATTAAACACCATTTGGCCACTCAAAGCTACACCTGAGTGCAGTTTTGTTGTAGCTACTGCCATTCTGCTCTAACCACTGTGATGATATTGTACAAGTGAATGTGTTATTGTAGGTGATGTGTCTGAGTGTGTAACACATGGCTCTCCAGAGACAGCGTTGTCTTTGATGTAGCTGCCAGCCAGCTAGTTGGATGACTGATCAGCTGTTTCTGAAACGGGGACGAGAGGCTATCAGGGATTTTAGCTCTACAGTCACAGGCAGATGGTGTTGTTTACACACACACACACACACACACACACACACACACACTTCTAGAGTGCGGAACACGCACACATATACCGTGTGTACGCACAAGCAATTACACATGCAAACACGCAGAGACACACTGCTATACCATCTCTAACTCACACACAGATCCATAGACAACCAACATCTCTCTCAAGAGGTCCAGCATGACTAATTAAACGCACACACAGACACACACGGAGACAGCACCCTCTTAGACATTGTAAATTACTGTGGCAATAATTGCATTAGTGCAGTAAGTAAATTAAATGGCTGTATGCTTGCAGGCTCTGCAGCAGGACGGGGAGCAGGTCCCTCACTGTTTACTCTGTTCTGCTGCTGGTAGCCCTCCCAGTCCCTGCCATGTTGTCAGGTGCTCCGCTGTCACACACCATTACCTGCAACCAGCTACCATTTCACAGACGCACCTGCACATGCATACACACCCATTTACTACACATGCCGGCACATGCATACACACACAGACCTTTGTAGTTTGTTTCGGAAGTTTATAGTAAATTTTCTTAACTGTGTCAAGATGTAATTCAACAGCACATGTATTATTCACAGCTTTTTTCCAACTCGCCCCTGTTTTTTCTTCTGTAGCTACATGCAGCTTAGCGCACAACACCTGGGAATACTAAGCAGGCAGCCATGCAGATACAGTACAGATGGATAATACTATAGCAAACTCGCCTGCTTGTCATTATGTCCATACACACATACACACACACACACACACACACACACACACACACGTACAGACGTACCCTGGCAGGAGAGTGGTAGTAAGCTTAGACAGCCAGGTGTAGGTGTAGTAAGCTTTATCTGTGTCAGTATCAGGAGTCACATCACGTCAGGGGTGCTTCTGGTCACAAGCTAAGGGGCTTAGCCAGCTGGACGCCTGTGACCTGTTAAACAGCTGATAAGCCCTCTCAGCACATCACCTGCAGTGCTTTGTGCAGCAGATTCATAAATAAGAAAACTTTCAATTATTCAGCATCTTTCAAAAGCTGTGAAACTGGGACACAATATCAAGAACCCCTACTGTCATATGGCACTTACGACAGTGCAAACTGCATTACAAAATCAAAGCTTACAGGTGTTCATATGGCATCAGCAGATTTAACTCATTAACTATAGATTATACAATATAAAACAATCAAACACATGGGGAGACAAAATGCCTGTATAAGACTCAGAAATAGCCAGTTGGGAAGATAAATGACCTACTTAAAAGACCAAATACCAGATGAATTTCAGCTAAATTCACAACCCCAATTGAGGAGTCTGACCTAGATTAAAGTAATAATTTTGTGTGTTCGTCAGCTGATCATAATCAGCGTTATCATCAACAGGCCTTGGGTCTGTTCCAAGAAGCTGGTTTACTGAGTTATCTGGATAATTATGCTGACTCAAACACCAAACCCTAGTCAAATCTGGGACATGGGGCCCAGATGCATGAAAGTCTGTGAAGATTCACGACTAAAACTGTGTGTACACACAAAGACAGACATATGCTTTTTGTCAGATTTTATAGAGCCATGCATGCGCCTGATTCTGTTTAGAAGTCTTGATCATTGCAGGGCTGGGCGCACATGCACAAGCATCATTTCCACACTTACAGTTCGCCATAGAGGATGTAGAAACGCCCTTAAATATCCATCTGTATATCTTTATTTGTGTCTCTCCACCACTCATTAGGCCTGTCAATGAGAATACAGTACAGAAAATGCAATTTCATTGACTGTATCGAATCGACTAGGTTCTTCAACGGTACTAGAGCAGCTGTCATTATGCTTGGCTGTGGGAATTTGTAGTGCCCGTACCACTAATTGATCACATTTCTGCAAATTATCATTGCAGTAAAATGTCAGTTATCATTGTTTTCAAACCTTAGAGGAATGATCAATGATCCATTTAAAGCGCTCATGTTGAAACTGACTTTACAAAATGCTTCACAGGATAAAATCACCTGATTATAACAACGGAGATGAATGTAAATTGAAAAAAAGATTAAATTCATCACTTATAAATATTTTAAATTAAGTTTATAAATGCGCTTTTGATTGACATTTTACAGAACTCCTGCAATCAGTAGAATTGTCTTTATCATGTCACCTGCAGCAGTCTCACCTAAAACCAAGTGTATGCCTTGTCTGAAGTCTGTGTAAGGTGTGCACATTTTTACCGCTTATTCTTCCTTTGTAAATACCAGTTTATGTGTCAGGAAAAGGCGTACGCATGGTTTGTGTGCATACAAATCACCTGTGTATCTGGCCCATGGACTGATGTAAAAGTTTTCTCTTTTACTAAACATGCTGCAATCAGTCAAAAACATACATGATGACCAAGTCAGAGCAACTCTCAGCAAATGTCATTTTGTGCCTCTGCCACCCAACAGACAGGCCTGGGTAAAGATATTGATTTGAAAATGGAGGATAATGGTCGGGACTAATCAAACAGAGAGGGAGCTTTCGGGACGGGGGGTTGAGCTCGATATCATAGAATGAAAGCCATCTACGTGCAAGGAAAAATCCATACAGTAGGTAAGCTAATGGGAATGCATTGACAGCAATCCACATTTCTGCTGTCATACTGAGTCGAACGGAGGTCATGATACCAAAACTGTCCAATCCCATTTAGACACGGGGATCTAGGCTACAGAGACAGTGTCAATGCACATGAGCTGGAATGAGATCAAACCAAGAAAACAGCCACAATTACCACCGCAGTCTGAGCTGGCATCCCTCCGAATGATTATGGTGCCATCTGATGCAGCTTGAGCACAAACGGTGGAATATATTCTTTCGGGAATTCGGTAGTTGACTTGGCATTAAGCCAAAAACTATTGATTGAATGACGTAGTCTTTGAGGTGTGGCAGCTGGGGATATCTTGTATTGTTTCCTGCTAAGTGCGACCTTAAATTTTTAGAATGAATGTATGTTTTCTCATTTAAAGACAGCAGGATCAAAGAGAAGGGTTTTCTTGAAAGGAAACCACAGTCCAGGAGATAATGTGATAATATTTAGGGGAAATGATCGCTGCATTTTGCTGAGAACTCTATTCTCTCCATGGAATCTCATTTCCATTTTTCTTCGGGATTGTCTCCTATAGGGAGATGGAGTAATTTATGCCTCTTGTTACTGGGCTGTCTGCTCCAGTTTTGAATTGAATATGCTATTGTGGTGTGACTTTCTTCCTACTGTCGTGGATGAATCTGTGTGTGTGTGTGTGTGTGTGTGTGTGTGTGTGTGTGTGTGTGTGAGAAACATCTGAAGGTGTCTTAATGCCTGCGGCAAACTGGCACACTCAGCAGATGGGGAAGAGACTGATCCCCTGTTTGTTGACAGTGCACTTAAATGCGCACGTACAGTATGTGCGTTAGTGTGTGTGTGTGTGTGTGTGTGTGTGTGTGTGTGTGTGTGTGTGTGTTTCGGTGTGCATACTATGTGTATGTGTGAAACCTCACATCATAAACCAGCTCCGGTGAGTGGTAAATAAATCATAAAAAAGTCGCTCAGTCCCAAAGACCAGTCGGATCCTCACACTTCTATATCTGTGTCTGTGTGTTTGTGTGTGTGAGAAAGAGAGACAGAAAGGGAAATAGAGTATACGTATATAGAGGCTTTGCACTTCATAAGTATTGAGGTTAATACATGGATGAATTATTCACTCCCATGGGCAGCTTTCAATCTGCAGGAATCAGAAAAAGGAGAATCTGATTGGCTGTGAGAATAAAAAAAAAAAACGAAGATACACACAGGTGTGTAATTTTAGATGACTGATATTCATGCTTCTATCTGATAGAAAGACACAGTGAGTCATACAGATAGAGAGACAATGATAGAGAAACAGAAAAAAATGACGTCCATCATAAATGTTTCATGAAGCTCTCAGAACTGTGAAGGATTCATCAAATCCAGAGGGAGGTCTCTGGCCTCTGTACCACTCCCTCCTCTTCAGTTCCTGGCATCTATTCTCTCGCTCTCTCTGTCTCTTTTACACACACTCACACATCCACGGAGGCTATATATGAGATAGAATCAGCTGCAGAGTTATCATCATCTGGCTTTTCATTTACCAGTCCTATTAGCCCCATTACCCTCTCAGCCAGACCCTCTGCTTGCCCTTCTGCTCCCTTTTCACAGCAAAAACCATGATTATCTTTCCGAAACTCGCCTATTCCAAATATATTCAGCTGCTTCCCCCGACTCAAATACTTGGCTGAATGTGTTCTCCGCTGGCTGACATGCTTGTTTGCTTGCTAGCCGGCTGGATGACTACAAAGTGTGCTAGTGGCTACCTGGCTGTTGGGTCATTTAAGGTGCCTAAATGATGAATTCCACAGTGGATGAGGAGCACGCAGATGGCTTGGCCTCCAAACACCCCTCCATGTGAATGTGATGGGAGGAGGAGGGGGGACAGAGGGCCCCTGTGTTACTATGCACCGCAGCTCAGAGCAGCATGCAGCGGAGCACGGTCCAACAGAGACACATAACATCATTCCCATACACACAAAACAGAGATTATGAATAATTATGTTCAGAGATCCTTCATGTAGATCAAAGCAAGCTGGCGCCATTTTGGTCACGTTCATTAGGAGCCATGTTTAATGCATGTCAGATATTTTGAAACAGTGCGGTGTGTTAACGAAGTGCTGCGTGTTTGGACTTGTGGGAGGAATACGGCTAATTATAATTCCATCATGTAAAAATATGTGTGTGTGTGTGTGTGTGTGTGTGTGTGAGTGTGTGTGTGTGTGTGAATATGTTCACACAGTGATATACATAGTAATCAAGTACTTTGTATGTAGTTCATGTAATATAAATTACACTGCCTAGTGTGTTTAAAGACAACGCAGCCTGAATGTTTAAGAGAGGGCAAGGAGCGACCATGGGTTCTCCAACAGCTGTAGTCCATCCATCCATCCATCCATCCATCCATCCATCCATCATCTTCCGCTTATCTGATGCTGGTTCACGGGGGCAGCAAACTACGAACGGTATTCTGAACGTCTCTCTCAGCAACATTTTCCTACTCCTGGGAGATCCCGAGGCTTACCCAGGTCAGATGAGACATACCGTATAATCCCTACGGCATGTTCTCAGTCTACCTCAGGGCCTTCGTACCAGTTGCACATGCCCAGAAAACCTCTAACGGGAGGCGTCCAGGAGGCATCCTGATCAGATGTTCGAACCACCCTAACTGCCCCCTTTCAACGTGAAGGAGCAGCAGCGATTGAATTCTCTCTGAATGTCTGAGCTCATCACCCTATCTCTACAGTCCCTGACACATCAAGTCAACAGTTGGCCGTCGGTCAATATTGGGCCATCGGTAAGCGTCTGTCGGCCTAGTTTTTGCTTGTGTCCCACACCATTGGCAATAGTCAGCTTGTCTGCCCTTGTTGGCTTATTTTTTGTCGATTCAGCATGATGAGTCGGCGTCTGAGAGGACAGAGTCCATTAGTGAATGAAATCACTCTGATTAGCTCAGTGGACGAGAAGAGAATCAGAACTGAGGAAAGCAAACAAACGGCTAAAGTCAAGAGGGCATGAGATTGAAACAAAGTTGTTGTATTAGGTAAGATTTTTTTAGCCATTAAGCTCTTTAGCAGAATTGGTCTGTAATTGTCTGTGTTATTGTTTGCTCGCACACAGTAAATATTCTTTGTTCTTTCAACACTGAGCTGTGTCATTAATGTCCTAACTAGCTTACTAGTGTCTTGAATCCATCCTGCCTGTCTTGATCAATACAGACTACTGCCACCTGCTGGTATGGAGAGTTACTTCCCTGACACGCTGCAGAGGAAACTCATTCATTTTATTCGCTATCTCAAACTTTTTAAAATAAAAACGTTTTTGTCACTTAACCCTCACCATATATTGACTATAGTTTATTCATCACAATCTCGCCTTGATCTGATCTGCAGTTGTTATGCACAAATATTGAAAAAGAAAGTGTTGTCACTGAATGTATCAATCAATCAATTTATTAATCATATAAAATTATATAAAATACAATCTAAGTGAAACATATTCCTGTTAGTTTATCAATCTGCGCATTAAAAAAAGGATTTTAATAGTGAATAAAGGATTATAAGACTTGGTATTCTAGGCAGAGTCTTCATTTAGGATCCTAGTGGCCTGAAGGCAGAAGCTCTTCCTGAGCCTCTCAGTGCTGGCCTGGTGTAACCGGTACCTTCTTCCAGACCTCAGCAGGGAGAAAAGGCTATTATTCGGGTGGTTGGGATCCCTAATGATTCTCCTGGCCTTATTATCTTGCAGCGCATCCTTTTGGCAGGGTGGGCCTATTGTATGTTCAGCCAACCGAACCACTCTGTGCAGGGCCTTGGGTCCTTTTCATTGCTGTTTCCGCACTAGGCTGGGATGTTCCCCGTCAGGATGCACTCGATGGTGCAGGAGTAGAAAATACTCAGTATGTGAGGGGATTCCTGGAATTTCCTCAAGCATCTGAGGTGAAACAGTCTCTGCCTTGCCTTTCTCTACACTGAGCCAGTATGAATGGCCCAGTTCAGGCCCTGAGTTATGTGGACGCCAAGGTACCTGTAGCTGTCCACCCTTTCAACCAATGACCTAGTGATATTAAGGGGGGCATAGACGACTATCATCTCCTTAGTTTTGCTGATGTTCAGGAGTAGCTGCACTTTTGCAGAATCTTCTCGTCAACGATCTTGTCTGCCAATACAGTTGTTCATTTTCAGAGTTGGCGCCTTTGTGCCGGCTCTGTTGCGTTTTAACAGGGGTGTAACATTTCCCACCTGACTTAAATAGGGTTGTGGTTATTAAGGCCATTTAATGAAAGTTACAAAAAATGAAAAATAATAAAGGCAGCAAGAAAGACGCAAGCTGTAAGAAACAATAGAACAATGAAGCTAGTATGCAGCCAATAAAACCTGCGCTTCCAAAACACAGGTGACCATCAGCATTGATTTTTTTTTATTGCACATCAGGTTTGTTCACCATCTGTTGTGGCTGTGCTCCATGTAAGCTGTGTAAATCAGGCCCCAGGCAAGATTCCATTTCAAGGTAGACAGCTCATCAGGATGACTGGCAAGTTTACATGAACTTGACCATTTGAGGGGGAGGAGGTCAGGACTAAAAATACACAATTGTTGCCTCAAGGCAGAAAGTTGCACCTTTACACGTGCACATATCCTCCGCAGCTCCTGAATATTGCATGTTTTTCATATGACAGAATATATTGAGGAATGAGTGCTCGGGGCTAGAAATGAGAATGACCTCTGGTAGAATTTACATGCAAAACAGCGTGCGACAGGACTACATATAGATCACTCTTACATTACGCACACAATTAGAAACACGTGTTATCTTGTCAAACAAACAGCCTGTTCAATCTTTAATGGAAACAAGTACAGTATTGTTGCTTACTAACGCCACAAAATGTCTAAGCTTTTATTGTTCCTCTGAAATGACCTACACAAACATTTGATTTAGCTAAACATTGCCTGTCCCTCGCAGCACTAAAAATCTATCCTACAGTCCAATAAAATAAGCCAAATGTCTTTTAAATGACAAGGGATGCTTTGAAGGACAGTAATAGCCCCCTTAATGTACAAACAGACAAGTCTGATGGAACCAGGAGATCAATAATAAATTAAAGACTGCTCCAGCCACTTCACACTAAAATGACTCCCTAGAGGTGATGCCAATAGTCTCTTATCTCTCCTAAGAAGCTACCCTCTTGATTTTATCTTTCTTTTCAATAAGCTGTATGCCCCTGTACTGGGACTGCTGAAAACATTACACAGTACAGTGGGGTTTTTTTCCAAATACTGTTTCAAATGAATCTAATTGAAATACCTCATGAGCGCTCAATAAAGCCTAATCAGCACATAAGTTGTCCCATTTACCTGTTCCACACTTTAAGAAAAATAATAATGATTCTTAAATGCAGCATACACAGACTCAAGCACTTCACCACAGGCAAATGTTTGAGAAAGTCTGACCAGCATCGTGCTTGTGCCATTATTATTTCCTCACTGTTGTGCTTTTGTTCGGAGGCAACAGCATTATCACAACGTAACCACTCCTGGAGTTACTGAACAGAATGCAGGCTTTTACTTTATTTCCCCAAACCCAGTAAACATCACCTCATTCAAAGACGGTTCCCCTGAGAAAGACACACAGCTCAGATAGAGGTAAAAAGCGCTAGTAAATGACAAACAATGGGGGAAAAAAGTGATGCACACCTCCCAGGGGGGGCGTCAAGTGAGTGAGCATGTGCAGAGAGAGTACAGAGTTTCCTAAAAGAGAGAGTAATCAAAAGCAGTGTTGACATGACATGACATGAAGTTCATTCTTTGACGGGGTGGAATGAAACAGAATGAAATCTCCTTGAAACAGAACATTTTATTCACACCGAGATGTTTATAATTGAGCAATTATTCAGATTACTGGTGGAATTAAACGCTCCTTGTGAACTCAGCTGGTTAATGACACTTCTATATAATATATACAAATATTTAACTAAAAAGCAGATAATTTGGTTATATGCTGCAAAGCAAGAGCAAATGGCTCATGCTGTAGCTCAATGTGTATTTCTTTAGTCACTTAAAATAAAACCCTGACTCACTCTTTTGTTCTTGGCCACTTTCTCTGAATTCTGCTTCAATGTTTCTTTCTCTTCCTGCCTGTTTGCTGCTGTGGTGTATGGGTTTATTTTCTGATCTGTGTGTCAGCTGTCTTGGCCTTTTTCCAGGTCATGTCATTCCCTAAAGATGATCACAGGCTTGCGGGCTGAGGTGAATGCGGCCAGGGGGCCAAACAAGCAGGAACGAACATCTCTGATCGAGGCTGAGACGGACTTGTTCTGTTATTCGCCCAACAAGTCCTTCAACCCATATAGCAACATAGGTTTTTTGTTCTTAACCTCTAAGGCCCAGTTCAGACCACAGTTTCGCGATGAGACATAACAGTTTTAGAACATTGCAGAGAAAAGTTGCAGCGGTGCAAACTGGCAGGTCTCACCTCAACTCAGGTCAGCTGATGATGTCACCTGCGACTCAGCTTGTCAAGTCGCCAGCGGCTGGTTTTAGAACTGGGGCACATCTCCTATTTCAAAAGCCAATTGGCTTTTAGCAACATCCACAAGCCAAGTCAGTTACCCGCAGATGACATGTGCACTTACTGTGGCATTCTCTGACAACAGACCTCCATCCCCGTCGAGCCTGAGCCTGTCTCATTTATATCCCTATGGCTGCTGACATGTCGGCTGATGTTGGTCTCCTTCTTCACGGTGTGTAAGTGTTGGACGGCGGCTGGCTGCTGCTTCTCGCTGAATGTATACGTCACACACACATTGATTATTAAAATCATTGTCTGGAAAGATAGTTGAGTTTCATTCCCAGGTCGTCAATACAGACGCTTTGGGGTGGATGGCACGGATGGCACAGCCCCCGGGAGCAATCTGGGGGTCAGTATCTTGTACAGGGACACCTTGACATGCAGACTAGAGGAGCCAGGGATCAAACTGCCAATGTTTGTATTAGTGAACGACCTGCTCTCATAGAGTCCCACCCTCCGTGGTCATTTTTGGGGGAGGCCAGTCTCCATTTGCCAAATGTACTACTGTAGTGTTCAGCATGTGGTCATGCCAGCAGCTTTTTGTTCACACAGGTCAAGCAGGCCATCCCAGTCCAGCCAAGTCCCTGCCAGCTAAGCATGCCACATCTACATGAGGCTAGAGATAAGACGAATGACAGGGGAGGTCATTAAAACAGGAACAACATCGCTGCTCTCACTCAGCCTGAATATGAATCATGCAGCCAACTTGGATATGTGAATGTGCAGACACATATGATTCTCAGGAGAGGAAGCCTTTGCCTGTTGCTTGACGCTTTGGCTCTCTCTTTTCTGGCAGGAACCATTGAAATGCAGACCGAGGGGTATGGATAATGGACCGTCCCACAGTGGCACAGTGCTCCACACACTCTCTGCCATTCCCTCAGACAGCCACTCCTGCTGTAGTCTGCACTACACATACCCTCTTTTCAACCCCAGGGAGCCGCTGGCAAGTGGCCAACCATCACTGAGTGTGCGAGCAACTGAATATGTGCGTGTGTTTGTGCATGAGTTTTTGTGTGGGAATGTAGGAAGCGCTTGCTCGCCAAGAGCTATGCTTATTAATGCCCTACAGACTAAGTGCTCTCCCTTTTCTCTCTTTTGCTCTCTCCTCCACTCCTCCCCTCCTCTGCCCATCTCTTTTGCCTTCTGAGTGGCCATTGCTGAGAGAGAAAGAGGAGGTGGTGCTGGGGGTCGGTTTGGGGCGCTAGAGGGAAGTGCACGAACAAAGCAGAATACGAGAGGAAGTACACTAGTGGGCTTCGACAACACTGAGCCCTCCCGCTGTCTCCCAGCTGCCTTCTCTGTTTGATGCTGAGAGCGATCAATATACTCAGCTCGTAGCTACGCCTCGGATTGTCTCACACTACTCACGCTAACTACATACATAACCCACAAACTTTCACCATATTCAGCAATAATAGAATGGAGGACCACTGCCAAGCACACCTGGTTACCTCAATTACCTCAAATCAAATGCCAATTTCACACACACACAGTACAACGAATGAGTCTGCAAGTACTTTTCTTTTTTGCATCGGTGGGATTTACCAGAAGATCCCCACAGTTTTTGCTCATAGCTGAAACTTTGCCACACACACACACACACACACACACACACACACACACGTAAGTGCCTCTATAACGTTGTATCACGTACAGAGAGTCACAAAATTTCTGCGGTTGCTTTTGTGCTTGGCCCTAATGTTATTCTAATAGTTTAGCTTACACCAGCTGCGAGTGTCATTACTCTATATGAGTCTGTTCTCTGAGTGTGTGTTAAGGTGGCTGTGTAACGAGACACCTGGGGCGAGACATAAAGAGGCCCATAGCTCCTGTCTGAGAGACGGAGGGCAGAGAGACCAGGGCTGGTTTAAGCATATTTAAGGGCATCATAAAGAGAGCTGGGCCTCTTCCATCTACTTGAAATACGGTGCAGGCCGAGTCTTGTCCTTGTTTTCTCGGGCCAGACTTCCATCCTATCATGCATCTCCCTTTCTGCCACATCCATTCATAAGTATGTCTCACTATCTTCCTCTCTGTACTTCTCTCCTTCCACTGGGCATGAATGGCAGCGTGCCACCTTGCCCTCTGAGCACTCTTGTCTGATTAAGGAGAAGAGGTTTTTGTGGCCATGGCATCTGGCAGGGTCAGCCCACATATGAGAAACAATGCCGTATACATTCTCCAGCGCAGAGCAAACAGAGAGAGACGCTCCTACTGGACCTCACTGAAAGAACCACATGAATGCAAACAGACCCGGCACTGCAGAGTGGACCCCCTGAATGAGGGGTCCTGTTTGATTTAATCCCAGCAATGTGCCCTGAACCTCACGCACACACAGATTTCACAGGCATTACGCGGGGCTGCTGTTTGCTCTGAGGCTATAGCACGACGCAGAGTGCTAACCCACTGAGGATGCCAAAGGTTTGGATTTTCCCATGATAGCAACCACTCTCACTGGATAGAGGGTGAGTAACCAGGAAGGAATCTGTCCCTTTTCAATGGCCACTGAAAGGGGAGCTGTGAAATTGTCCGAAATTTCTCTGTGTGTAAACAGAGAACTGAGGGGGGAACCCAGGGACCCTGCCTGGGCCAGACTGAACTGCCTCCCTGGACTCTTTCTTTCTACCTCTCTTTCTCTCCGCCTGTTTTTGCCCCTCCTCCCTTTTTCACTGCCCACTCCTGTCTCAAATTAATTTTCTTTCTGTCTGTCCCCCTCCCTACTGTGAACAAGTCCCACACTGCGAGGACACAGGAGCGTTTTTGCACGCTATTCTCAGATGGCATTAATTAGTTTTGAGCTTTTCTTATCAAGAGACAGATGCTAAATACTTCAACAAGAAGCAAAGCGCAGACTGTGTTTACCTCCCACAGCAGAATATTGCCATATGAATAGAAACTAGGGGGGCAGACGGAGAAAAAGACACCTGGTTAAATGTACATCTATTCTTGTAACTTTATCTGACAAAAGTGTTGGTCTGTTGCTCCAGTTAAACAATTCCAATCATCTTCTGCTTTGAGCAAGTACACACAGGAATTTACCGAAACTTTTTGCCGGTTGCTAGGTGACGGCTTCGGCTCCTGTGAGCACGCTGTGTGAATGAGGAGGGGGTAACTAATGTCCTCACCCAATGACCACGCTCTCAACAGACTGCTCTTGTCCAGTTAAAAAAAAAACATTATGCTACTTCCTCAATACAATCAAACACAGTGCGACGGGCAGGCTGAAAAGCACTAATGCTCAACATGCGCTGTCTGATGTAAGTGAAAAACAATCCAGTGGCCCTTGAACATGGTAATAGCACATGAAAGTGCAATGAAACTGAAAAAATAATTAATTTAACAAGTCAGATACCATTTTTTAATTTCTTTTAAAAAACAAATGAAAGATATTTGCCAGAGTTTTCTTTTCTTTACAAATCAAGCAATTACGAAAAATCGAAGGTCTTTTTATTAGTGATAAAAACAGAGTAATCAGCCTAATTATGCTGTTTCCAGGCAATAGATACTCAGACAATATTGTAGGGTTGACCAATGATGTCTTTACAAAATATTTACACAATGAGATTTTTATAAGTCAATTCAATTTTATCTATAAATAATATCTCAAATCACAGTTTGCCTGGGCCTTGGGCTTTACAGCAAACAACATCCCTCTGTCCTTCTACCCTCACAGCGTATAAGGAAAAACTCCCCCAAAAACCCTTTAACGGGGGGAAAAAAGGTAGAAACTGAGGGAGGACCCCTCCTCCAGGACGGACAGACGTGCAATAGATGTCGTATGATAAATAATCATCAGTAATGTGGATATGAAGACTTAGTGAGTAAAGGCAAATAAATGAAAAGCTAGTGGATAATATGGAGGACAACAGAAAATTACATCACTTTACTGTATAGCAGCCTTTAAAACCAGGAAAAGACATTGCTTATAATTTGCAATATCCAGAATCTAAGGGACCTGACACACCAAGCTGACGGTCAGCAGTTAGTCAATGTCGGGCCGAAAGTGAGCATTTGTCATCCTAGTTTTTGTGAAATGTCCAGCACTGTTGGCACTAGTTGGCCTTTGTCGGCTGTTTTTGGGTCGATTCAGCATGTTGAATTTGCGTCGGGTCCAGCAAAGCCCATCAGTGATTGAAATCACTCTGACAGTTCAGCTCACTGCACAAGAAGCGAAAACGAAGTGAGGAAAGTAAACAAACAACTGTAGTCAAGAGGGCGTGAGCCTGAAACAAACTTGTTATATCAGGAAAGATTTTTTTAACCATTGAGCTCTTTAGCAGAAAAGGTTTGTAACGGTTTGTGTTATTGTTTGCTTGCGCACGGTAAATATCCTTTGTTCTTTCAACATCAAGCTTTGTTGATAATGTGTTAACTGGCTAACTAGCATCTGTTCTGTCCGTCCTCCAGTTTCCCTTTTTGGATGATGAATACAGACTACCACTGCCTGCTGGTATGGAGAGTTATTTCCTCTCACGCAGGTGCAGAACGTACATGTCAGTTGTCACGTACGGAAGTCGACTTTTTGGCTGAGATACATGCAACATGAGGCCACCCAACAGTTGGCTTTCTTTGCCACTAGTTCTTTGATGATGGTTTGGTGTCTTTGGGCCCTAAAATAATATCTCGTCTCATATTATGATATTGTTGTAACATGGATACATTGCCTAGCCCTAATTAGAATTAACAGAGCTTTCATTTGTTTGTGTGAGACTTAACAAGATGTTTACATTCTCATCACTGAGGGACAAAAGGAGAGGCAGAGAAACAGAGAGGAGCACAGAATGGTAATTTTTTTTGACAAGATGCAGTCTGCGGACTGAGGTTCAGTTATATGACATAACATCGTACTGCCAGAATGCCTCTCCTCAATGACAAGTATGGTTACTCACACACACTCAATCATTCATACACACACAAACACACAAGCATGCACAAACAGTAAACACATACTGCAGACATATACAGGCTGTGAAAGAAACTCCAAGAAGTAAAAACAAGTGAATCTCAGTGAGGGGAATAAAAATACCTCCCAGTCAGGGTGGTATATATCTGCTATCAGACTGCCTCTGCAAAAGCACCCTCATCTATATTCCTGACAGATCTGATGTTTCGCCCATTTGCTTTAAAACATACATTTGTGTCAAATGAATGACGCTATAATCAATCTCTCTGCCAATGTCAGAGTCAATGGCAAAACCATCCACTGCTTCTTTTAAACTCCACTATTTACCATCAGAGAAAGGGACTGCTGAATAACCACTCCGCCTCATAATTTGGAGCATGGCAAGGCGCCCCACTGCTCAGTTTACTCCCTTTAAATGCATTTAATTCATCTTAACGGAATAAATATGGCAGGGAATACGAGAAATGACTGAAGAATTAGAGCTGTGCTCCACAGCTAAATCATATTTTAGTGCACTTACAATACCTCTAAAAGCCTAGCTGATATGTCCTCACAGCAAGAGTGATGGCTCGCGGGACTGTGGGGTGGAATGAACAGCTTGAGACTGCTCGTTACAAACCTTTAAACCAACCTAAAATACCAGATGCTCACGCTAAAATGCTCCTTCAAAGTGCTTCTGCCATCACTTTTTTTTGTGCCAAATGCTCAGAAGTCTGTGTCTGAGAAGTGTAATATCCATATTCCTAAGTTAAATGTACCTTCCAAACGCAGCAAATGCATTTTAGATTCTGTACACTGAATGGACAACATTTCCAAATAAATTGAAATCCTGCACATTTTTCTGTTTCAGGACATGAAGACTAAAGAGTTTTTAAATGGATGAGCAGCAAGTGACATAAAAACGCTCCTGGAATTCTTATTTCCTCCGTCTCACTGAGATTATAGCGGCTCAGTTTGTCTGCTGTCCACTCCATTCCTTCATTTTGTCAACTACAATTTGTCTGGGCCTTGTGCCAGCAATCTTTAATTTTAATGGCTTAACTCAGCTGAGGGTGTGGTATGCAAATTTCAAGATGTGCCTGTTCCACATGTTGAATTTCTACCACATTTAAATGGTCATTTTCATGACTGCAACTGAAATGATACCCTCCACCACCCTATTATATTTCTATAAGTAAAAGAAAAGTGAAAGATAAAGGACAATTTATTCAAAGATGAAATGCTAACAGTTGCCTCGGCACAACCTCTTGTCTTGGCAATGTAGTTAACCTTGATATGTTCATCAGTGAGTTAACATCACCCTCAGAACCATTGACTGTGTTACATAGTTACCATGACATCACCCATTGACTTGTGGGCTGCAGTTTTAATGCCCCGACTCCTGTATTTTGCCCACCGTCATCTTGGTTTTCTGGAGCCAGAAGTGACCATATTTGGATTTGAGGATGGAGCTGTGGAGGAGTGAGAGGTGGATCTGACTCATAGACTGTAGCGATGCCTCACAGACTGTGACTCAAGCCACCCTGTCCTTCAATATGCGTAATTTAAAGCCTTAATAAAATGTAATGGCCATTCAAAGAACTGCAGGTTTTGGCGCCTCAGCTTTAGCTTCATTTTTCAGCCCCAGAGGTTTCCACTTGTACAGAACACACTAGAGCAGTGGTTCCCAACTGGTCCAGCCTTGGGGTCCAGATTTCTCCTTAGTCATTAGTTCAAGGTCCACACAGTTTAATATATTTAGTGTCATACCTGTTTGGTCATGTCATTGCTAGTTTGCTGTCTCTGTTAAGTAGCTGTCCATTAGTCACTCACTCTAAATCAGGAAACGGCACTTCAAAACAAAATCTCTGTGCTGGAAATTCACTTTACTTCAAAATAAAGTGTGGTTTGTTTTTTTTACAAACTTGATTCGTTCGTGAGTCACTTGCCGTCCATTGAGAATGTAACCATGAACTAAGGCTGTGCAATTAATCATCTGGTGATTGCGATTACAATTTTGAGGTCAAACGATTTCAAAATTAATGAAATCAAGGGTAAACGATTTTTGGTCACGGATGCCTGGAGATATTATTTTGTCTTCTACGGAAGCCGCGCATGCGCAATACCGCCCCTCCCCTCCTCTCCTCTATTCACTCCACGAGCCAGTCAAGTAGGTGAACTATGAATAATGTGAGGGGCAGGTGATCGTGGAAGATTTCAAAAACACCGTGCGGAAAATGGCAGAGGGAGAGCAAGAGAGGTTGGTCTGTGTGTCTGTGTGTGTGTGTGTGCATGCGCATCGGGGCCGAACTCTGCCGTGCCCGATACAGAGAGCAGAGTAGAATTGTAAACACGCGACCATGTGGAGACAGAAATGACATGCCGTCGTGTAAACAATATAAGTCAATATAAGTCTTTTATTGTTTGTTAGCTAAACTGTGTATTGTGGTTATTTCTCATTAGCTCGTGTTCTTATTTGTAACAAACACAACAAATACAAAGGATAATATATTAATAATATTACTGGGTCACCAAGGGAAGCTTGCCTCAGGTCCACCACTGAAAAAATAATTACAGCCCTTCAACCCTATCTCTTCCTCCCTGATGAAGCTAGCAACATACTCTTAATCAATGTGCTGGCATCCATATCCGTGCCTGAATAGTTAACAATAAACAGTAACTCAATAGTAACAGTTATAGGTTGTCTCATTTAACAGCATTGACATCATTCACTTGGTTTTTGGGTCACATATCTGTAAGTCATAGTAGGTTAAAATAAATCCGATTTGGAGTAAATATTTGAACTAGCCACGTCTTCTCTGAAGTCCATTCCAATTTCTTTAAGAGGATTTTGCCATTTTCTTTTGGTAAGAAATGTCAGAAAAATCTAAAGACTGCTGATGAACACACATTCCTAATGGGCTAATGATGGAGCTTAACCATTCATCACGTAATGTTGAAGTGAGTGTCATTAAATATCTCTTCAAATTCATGCTGCCGAAAAGATTTAAATGCCCAGTGCCCAAGGGAACTGTGTATTTCTAAAGCGGAGACAGATTAATGAAGGCTTAATCACTTTATGTACATTCACAACATGGTTCCTTTTGTCCTTTCCATTGTAATCATATGTTTGTAATGACGTGTGAACCCATGACGCTCGCTTGTTGTTAGTTTAAGTGTCATTGTCAGAAGTGCTTACAGGCTGTGTCAGTATCATCCTAACTTCTGATTTGGTTGTTTAATGGGCTGATCATCCTATATTTCCTCACTGAAACTTGTCCTCTGAGGGCTAGTATGGTGGCCACATCACTTTGACTTTAATCCAGACTCCTCCTCTAACTTCTGATATGCTTATTTTTCCCTGCTCTTATCTGAAGAGTTGCTCTCTATAACAACATTTTTTTAAAGCAGGCATTAAGAGGCTTAGCAGCGGCAGTGCTTTAGCAGCCAAAAGGTCACTTTTGCAAATTGGGTTCATTAATCTTCTAGTGTATGGCAGCCCCAATGGGACACTCTTCATACACAGACGCAGATTAAAATGGGGAAAGCGCTCGTAGATTAGCCTGAAAAAAGAAACTCTTGGAATGATAAAGACTCTTCTGACGAAGTTGAGACTTGGCTCTTTAAAGTCAGATTGCCAGTTTCACTCATATCAGAGGGGGAGAGAGAGCGCGCTGCACTGTGGTAAGAGAGAGGGGGGATATATGAGCCTGGAGTGGAGTTTGACTGAGCTATGATTATACCATCACAGATGATTATAGTTAGGCATTCCTCTGACCCAGTGCATGACAGAATCTCTCATTTTCCTCTCTCTCTCCGTCTCTCTTTTTCTTTCTAGATCTCTGGGTGTGTGCCAACTCTCCCACAGCAGTAAAACACCTGCTCAAGCAACAAGGTGTGATATGAGCCCCTAGCCGGTGCTGCGTAGCAGAGGTAAGGATATCTCCTAACAGACCTATGGGCGTCAGAGACAGTGCCAGGACTCTGTATTTCCTCGGGCACAATGACAACTGCAAGAGCAAAAATAAATTAACACCAGAAACTAGTTATACGGATGAGACTAAAGCAATGGTTTCCTGACCTTTTTGTCTGAAGCACCGGCACGTTCCTATCAGATCAGCTCAAGTACCCCTTCATCATGTTCCAAATGTGTTCATTTCAATTAAATTTCAAGTGGTTGTTAAGTAGCACTAAATAGAAGTGTGTATCAGTAAATAGGGTCGTACATTGTGGTCGACAGCGCACATTTTGATGACCATGATGCTTGTGCATTGGTGCGATATGCAAGGAAAAAACAGAAGAGCAACTCTTCCTTAGAATGTCAGTGCAGGAGGTGAACAGACTGTCAGCAAGAACAGTTTGTCGACAGTTACATGTGGAGTTACTGTATGGCAGGGCTGAAGTGCATAAAGCCCTCCTTGCAAAGATGAATGAGTATTTGAGAGTTTGGTGGTGCTAACGTTATAGGCACTGGTGCACAGAGATGTGGAAAAAGGTTATATAATCAGATAGGCGTGCAGTACAGGCCTGAATGCCTGACCCCTGCAGTGAGGGGATCCAGTGGCTGTTACGCCGTGGGGGGCATTTTGCTTGCATGGTTTGGATCCAATTGTCCTCTTGGAGGGAAGGGTCACTGCAGCTCAATACAAAGTTGTTGTGAGTGATCACCTCTATCCAATGAAAGTGGTCTCTTCAAGGATGACAATGCCCCCATCCATAGGGCTTGAGGGCTCACTGAATGGTTTGCTGAGTATGACGATGTGAATCATATGCTGTGGTTTTTGTAGTCACCAGATCTCAACCCAGTTGAGCACCAATAGGAGATTTTGAACCAACATGTTAGACAGCGCTCTCTACCACCACCATCATAACACCAAAACAGAACATCAAATTGGAGTATCTTTTAAATGATTGGTTATCTGTCCCCCCAGCAGAGTTAAGAGACTTGTAGCATTAATGCTAAGGCACAGTTGAGCTGTTCCAGCAGCAAATGGGGCCCAACACCTCTATTTCAAATGCTCACACATTATTTTTGGCTAACACTTTCAGCTGTTTATACATTACCATCAGCCAGTTTTTTCAAGGAGTGTTTACTCTTTACTTTTATCCAAGCAAAGACCTCCGGGGCGCAAAAGTGAAGCTAGCACAGAAGTAAAAAAAAACAAAAAAAAACTGTAGTTCCTTTAATGGCCACTTGAGGCTGGCTCCAGAAGCAATCAATCCCTATAGACCCCCATGTTAAAATGCCCAGCTTTACAGTAGAAATAGCAATTTGGGACTCCACAGCTGACTTCCCCATTCTGTACAACTGTACAGGGGGTGAATTTTTATGTAATTCGTTGGTTCATATTTTATTATGGCTAAAAGTTGTGCATATTTAAGGGCATGGCCACTTTGAGTGACAGGCTGTCTGCGAGGTTTCATCACAGTCTATGTCCCAGTTCCACCCCTCGCTCCTCCAGAGCTTCACCCTCTTGTCCTAATATGGTAAAAAAGAAATCAGGATGGCATAGCCACAATGCCAACCTCGAGGCTTCAAAACAGCAGTCCACAAAACGACGGGTGACGTCACGGTAGCTGCGTCCAATTTATACAGTCTATGCTTTTATCCAGTTCCTCAGTTGTTTATAAATCATTTCCAATCATTTCTTTAAGCTTACTATTTCAACTATTTATCCATTATCTTTAGATAGCTTTTTAGCTATTTATTGATTACTTGGCCGGGACACTGAGGCAACAAGCCGAGCAGGGTACTCCAGACATGCCTGTTCCAAGCAATGCTTTCCAGCTCCTCCTCTGGGATCCTGAGGCGTTCCAAGGCCAGATAAGCTATATAATCCCTCCAGTGTGTTCTAGGTCTGCCCCAGTGCCTCCCATATATTGAACGTGCCCAGAAAACCTCTAACCTAGGAGGCATCCTGATTAGATGCCGAACCACTTCAACTCGCCCCTTTCGACAAGAAGGACCAGTGGCTCAACTCCGAGGTCCCTCTGGATGTCTGAGCTCCTCACCCTATCTCTAAGGCTAAGCCCAGCCCCCTGACAGAGGAAACTCATTTCGGCCACTTGTATCCGTGATCTCCTTCTTTCGGTCACTACCCAAAGCTCATGACCAAAGGAGAGAGTTGGGACGTAGATGAACCAGTAAATCAGAAAGCTTTGCCTTCCAGTTCAGCTCCCTCTTCACCACAATAGTCTGGTGACACACCAACATCACTGCGGAAGCCGCACCAAATCACCTGTAATTATTTTAGCTCTTAACTAATTTGACTAACCATTTCAACCATCCATAACTTTCAGCTAACTATCTAAATGTCTCTACTCACTTGCTAATTAATTATATCGCACTTCCACTTTGTAATATTGGATGAATACTTTCAATGTTTTTTTTTGTTGTTGTTGTTTTTCCTCCAATCTGTTGACATACACCCTGGTATTTGCAGAAAAAGCCCATGAGGTCCAAGTGCCCCTGGTTCAGACAGAGTATGGACAAACTCACTGTTGTTATCACACCACATAAGAAGATTAGTAAAGACGTTATGCGCTCTTTCATTGTTCTCATAAACTTAATCCAACTCCATTAAACCTTTACAATATAATAAAAGTGAAGCACATTATCATAATATTGTAATGACCACACATTGAACTGAGTAGCTCAGAATCTAAGGATGCCTATGTCTGTGCCATATTGTCAGCATGATAATCATTGTCCTGACCCCCAAGCACTCTCGGGCAAATGGCAATGAATGGCTGTGTAAATTAGATCTAGACCCACTAATAAACTTAATCAAAATTTCATTTATCCATTTTGTTTTGACAAACCATACTCATAGTCCAGATGGCGTTGTGTGTTTTCAGTCTCTGTTCTGCAATCATGATGCTTATTAATAATTTATGTCTCATAAATGACTTATCAGCTCCTTCTCCACTCGTCTTTTCTCTCAGTTCCTTCTCTCTATGTTATGGTCCCATGCACGCTATGGATGGCTGGCATTAGTCCACTAAGCCAATGAAAATGCATGACTGTTCAATGGCTATAAAGTTCCAGCCTGGTTAAAAAAAAAAGAAAAAAAAAAGGGGTTGTTTTGTTTCTTGCGCTAATGCTTTTGTTGGACTGACGATGGTCACGACGCCTGGATTTTATATAAAGTCGCATTTGAGATAGTCGGCTGATGTGTTTTCTGTGCACATAATAAAACACAGGGGATTTAGGCTATGACAAACCAGTCATCACTCACATAATGAAAATTATTCTCACCTAAACATTGTCATTAAGGAGAACTTTAAAGGCTCTAATGAAACTAAACTCATAAAGACTTCCTGTAATGATCAGCGAGGGTACAGATGGGATTTGATGCCACTCACATCCACACAAGCACACAGGCCCGCACTTGCATTCAGAATTCGTATTTCATATTCTATCCACTGGGTGTGTAATGACGCCCGTTATTAAAGCGGGTAATTGTCTTACAGTGGTGCTGCGTTATTGGATCCGGGGGCAGTTCTGCAGACACAATTGGAGGCAACTGGATGTAAAGTCGCTGAGCAGTGAAATAGGGAGCAGGGCTGAGCAGACACACAGAAGATGGTATCAGCATCAAAGGGAGATGCTAGCATTGTGCTGTCTGACCCTTGTGAATGGCATTCAGCCCACCTGTTACCCTATCCCCCCTGAGACTCTTGCTCACTCTGTCCCCTTGCCTCCAGGAACCAGACACTCTGTGCATGTGATTACAGTTTCTCTTGCAGAGGTCCGCGACAGATCATATCCTTACAAAGGCATCTGAAGATAAATAGCTAATCCTCTCTCTTGTTGTAAGACCGACCCAAAGTACAGGTCATTATTCCCAGAGGAAGATAATGCTTGTTTCTTCTCTGGCAGACATATTTAAGTCTTCATGATATTTCTTTTTCTGCTGGTTGACTACTGATCCACTCTAAAGAAGAATATATCCCCCTGCTTTTGCCTCAACTTTCCAGTCTGTCTGCCAGATTTGCCATTAGGCTGCTGTCATTACACTTGTAATCTGCTCTGCAATGCTTATCCCTGTGTTTCACATCTCAGTCTTTGAAAAAAAGAAAAAGAAATGCAGCCATTTTCACACTCTAATACATAAACGCTCAAAGCAGTCATTCATTCAAAACAAAACATTGTAAACAAGAGAAGAAAATACTGTTTCATTTATGAAAGGAAAACTGTAATGCTAGTACATTTATCAAAGTTATCTTTCATAAATAAAATGCAGCACAAGGTTCTCTAAGTGCACCGTTAAAAATGACATTGGAAAAAATTAAGGCACAACACAATTTATCACCGGCATAAAAAAGAAATCTGTGAATGAGGCAGTTAAAGGACAAGATAAGACAAATTAACATACAAAATATAACAATTACGTAAAATACAATGGGAGCATAAGACTGATGCATATTAAAAGCAAGCAATGTTAAGATATTCCAGATCAAATGACAGCAAAGATTTATGCATCATAATTAATCAGTTTAGCTAAAATTACAGGAGAATGTGTGTGTGTTGCAGGTAATGGCGTTCGCCCTGGAAGGGGGATAACTACTGGGCAAATCATTGGATAAATGAGGAAAACACTTTGTAAAATACAGCAGCTCTACCATAAACCTGGAAAATGCTGCTCCTAGCAAACAAATGGGGCTGTGATTTATGAGCCTACCATTATCTCAGATGCACTGTAGCAATATTTAATGCAGTGATTGCATATTTTATTGAATTTTGTGTAGTTGGCCAGCCCAGTGTTCAGGTAAACTAGGTAAAAATTAGTTAAACTTGATCTGTTACTTTGGTAATGAATGCCAGAGGCAACAGCTTCCCAACTTGAACAAATGTGGAAACTACTTATATTGCAACACACTGACAGCTATTGGAAAAAATGTACCAGCAGTATAACCGAAGTGTAAGCACTTTGAATATTTCTGAAATAATATATGTGTGATTATGGTTTTTATAGTTGACGTGGCCTATTAAGTTAGAGATATAATACACAGGATTCTTCTTAAGAACAATGTATAGACAGAGCGCAACGCGTCATACTCCTACAACCACAGCCACCAGAGGGGAAGACTGTCGACACCACAATATACAACAAAGGGCTGAAACGCTAATAAAATGCCTGCAGCTAGCTAAAATCATTAGATTTCAGCATGTAAAAAGAATATTTTAGCACCTTTTGTCTACCAGAGAGGAAAAGTTACATTGACAAACTCCATATTGTCAGTGTATCTCAGTGTCCTTTCTCCTTACCTTGCTTAACTTGGTGAAATGGTCCGAATAAATGGCCAGAATACTTTGAATTTTACAACTGTTTGATTAAATCATCAGGTAAGATCATCATTTAACCTAACAAAGATCAAAACCAGGCCTTACATAGCTTCAACTTCTACAGTTTGTCTGGCCAAATTAGCAAAATTCTTGCAGCACGTAGGCATACTGAGTGTCAGGATCCCACAGTTTCCCATATCTTCCTGCTGGTGCCTCACGTCTCATTGCTTAAAAGCTCAGTTTTTCAGTTCGGCGGCTTGTAAAAACTTAGTTAAAGATTCTTTACCATGTTGGTAGAGCATCCAAACACAAAGCAGCTTTTAGGTATTTTTGTGTTGTTTGCGAGCAGACAGAAATGACAAGGAGGCAGCTTCACACACTACAGAGTCAATGGAGAGTGATGAATTGTTTTCCCCTCCAGTGGGGGCGGGACTTAAATGCTCTCTGTCTCTATAGACTTATAGAGAAGTAATCCCTCTCAATCATCACTTATGACCCACTCTCAGTGTGTGGCTGTGTATTTTTCTGCACAGACTCTGCCCTCTGCCTGTATTTTCTTATTTTCCTCTTATTGTCTGTGCTCAGGATGTTTATGGGCGTGTTCCCTGACAGCACTCAGGTGAGGTCTGGACTTTATAAAAAGGTAGCAACCAGTTGCCAGACCATAAGCAGCAGGCATCCAAGAGACACAGCATTAAAAACAAATGCAAATATAGCAAGGTGAAATGTCAAACAAGAGTGAATATGGGGATGGCTTTTACATTCACCTTCCCCAGTGAGCGTGTTCACAAACAGTAACTGACAATCCTGCTTATTAAACTTTAACTAAACATTTTTTACACTGCACATCTGTAGTGTCTTTTTTTGGTCTAAATATATATGTAATTAACACTAGATACATTTAAAGCCATTTTCACAAAACAAGTTTTTTCTCATACTTTCAGCCATAAAACTCCACTTCAGTAGCACTCACATAATGCGACACCTAACTTTCCAGTTTTATTCATTGTTTGTTCATATATCATTGTTTTATGTAACATTTCATTCCTAAAAATGGCAAAAAAAAAAACATTTTTATGGCTGTTGACAGTGTTTTCAGACGTATGGAATGATAAAAATTGATACACAAACTCCCACTGTAAAAACTTTCATGTCAAGAAAATTAAACAAGAATTTTGAACCTGATGTTCAGATTTCTGTTCTGGAAATGTATGCAAATAAGTCCATATTTATTTGGATAATGCCTCACTGTATTATTTAAACACAAAATTTAAGAAAACTTCTAATACACAAAATAATTGTCTTAATGTAAGTAATCAGTTGGGTAGGTTCCATGGTATTATCTATTTTCTTCCCTTCACTAAAAATATGAAGTTCTGTCACACTATCAAAGACCAATCCAGATTTATTTATGAATACTCTGAACACTGTTGTGATGCCAAAGATCATGAAATGTAACATGTTGATGTGGACCTCAGTGGTTGTCAGTTAAAAAACAAATAAAAAGGAGGCAAAGCGTGGGAGGGTGATGATGAGGCATGCCAAAATACACCAATTCTAATTAACCAGCAATGACCTTGGGTGCACGCAGGGCTCAAATCAACGGTTATATTCAGATTTGGCCTTTTACAGCCTCTTTGGTTCAACAGCAACAAAGCCATCCTCCTTTACGGCGTCATTGAACTCTTGTTTAACACTGGCCCCACAAACAACATTAATCTAGTTCCTGTCCAGCTGTGCACAGTGTGAGGTGGAGCTGGCAGGAGAAGAAGGAGGTGGACTCAGACGGTCCCAATACCCTGCGGTCTGCACTACAGCCAGCCAGCTGGTGTCATTGGAGCTCTCCTGACTTGGACCGCAGAGGTGATTGCTCAGTGGGGGCCGGGGACTGGGATAATAGTTTAGTATCTTAAACATAGCTTTTTACTGGAGTCATTTTATCAGCAGGGTGCTTTCAGGAACAGTCCGTGGACACATTGTTACGGGAAGAGTTCTCCCGCAGAACAAAACCCCACACACACACACACACACACACACACACTCAGAGGGAGACAGAGAGAGACATAAACTACGCCTATCTATAACTATATCTGACCTTTCTAATTAGACCCATCATGCTAGCGTTAGGAGTCGATGAGGGGAGTAATTCAGTGGAAAGCCTGATAGTGTCACTTTCTCACTTTTGGGAGGACATGGGCCAGGAAGCCATTACGGCTGTCTAGGTCAGACACTTTTGAAACACCACTCTTCTAAAAGTGTGAAAGCGTCTGTGCCCAGAGGTACAAAAACACAGAATCCAACTCCAGTGAAATTTTAGAACTTCCAACCAGCAAAGAGTGCTTAATTCACTGTGAGGGCAAAAACCTCTGTGTGGATTAGCCGCTCGTGAAGTTAAACACGCACTGTAAAAACACTATGCTGTGTTTTGCTGAAGCACAGTGGCACACTTCTTCTAGTATTTACACAGCAACTGGAAAAGCCAAGCTATTTCCTTCTCTTCCTGGACCAAAGGCAGAGAGGGCAGAATAAACAGGCCTTTCAGCCCATCCTGTGGGATTTGTTATCCTTTTACCAACCACCACATGGATTTCAACATAAAAAGGTCAAAGCCGGGATTTTCTTTTGCCCAAATAACTAAGAGAAGGGAGTTTATTTGCCTGCTTTCTTAATTTATGCAAAGCCCTGAGTAAGACAGAGGAGGGAGAGAAACAGGGAGTGAGGGAGGTTATCAGTGCTTAAGATTGTGATCTGGGTAATCAGAGAAAGGATCAGGTGTGTGTATCTGTATTTCAATAATGTGAAATTAGTCTATCAAAAAAGTGCATGTCGTATGACGTCCTCAGTAATTTGCCCTACAAAGACTAGCCGCAGTAACTACAATCTTGGTCAAAATTGAGTTATGACTGAAATGAAACCTCTGGATGTCTCCTCTATCTTGTAACAAAATTTCCTGACTCAATCTTGTTCTGTTCGAGAGAAAATAGGGTGTGAAAATTGCAGTAACTACAAATGAAACCAAAACCCAAGGCAAATCGCAGTACATCTAGTTTCCGATGATCTGCCTTGGGTACCCAGAGTTTTAGGATTCTATTGGGCCTAGGAAAACCACATTAAGCGTATTACGATGAATGGTGAACAAAAGAATGAGGATAACACAAATGACAAAATATTTGCTAACGTGACTATGTCCATAGCAAGATCAGCTATGAAGATGATGATGCTGATGTCAAGTAATCTTAATTTAGGTCAAACCTGATGAAGTGAATATTATCTTTATCAGATAGATTTAATTTTAAAAACGGAAAAACATAAGGTGTTGATTTTTTTTTTTTTTTTTTTCGGGTATGTGACAGATATAGACTTTAAAACTGTCGGGAAAGGTGGCATGATGACATATGATTATCAAAAGACCATTTTCACTGTTCGATTTTTGATGAAAACTGCACACATCACGTACAGAGAAAATATCTGTAGCTGCAGCCGTGCCACCCCTTGAGCGGCGCTGCTCATGCAGGCAGTGAAGCTGCTCTAACCTGTTACACAGGCACTGGAAAAAAAAAAAAAAAAAAAAGAGGTTATGTGATGCATACACGCTGCTTACAAAGGCAGTGTAGCCTGGGCACAAGTTAATACGAAGGAAGAGTCCAGTAACTATTTTAACACATTTTTGAGGTCATAGGTCAAATCACTGATGATGAGTTTTAGGCATAAAAATTGTTTTTTGAATACCAATTTAGTAAATGCATTGCAGCTTCTCTACCTATAACACATTTAGCTAGACAGACAAACTTTGAGGCCATTTTCTCCAGTTTCAGGGTCAGCATCCTGACAGTGGTTAGCCTTTGTATGGCAGTAACGTCGGAACGATTATAGAGGGACATGTATTATTTCTAATCATAGACACAACCCACGCACACACTGTCAAGTTTTCAGGAATCTGTGTGATTTGTCTGCAAAGTGTCTTCCCATCTGCTCCATTCACCTCAGTCACATCCTTCACATCAAGCTCCCATCTCTTGTCTCATGAAAGGCAGTCCATTACTGCATATTAGCAGCAGAGTGAGGCAGGGAGATAAGGGAGGCTGCTGATCAAACACACAGACAAATCGCCAGTGACAGAAACACACATTTGTTGCTCAGCGTTTAGCTTTGATCTCTGACTCTGCCAAGAGCCAAAGAGAGAAGCAAGTCTCAGCCTTTGAACTGAAGCTTTTCAGAGGAGGTCTCTCTCTCACTCTCACTCTTATGGAGATCTGTGTGTACACTCTACATAGTCATCATTTGCAATCTTGCTACACGACTGATAGCGCCTACATATTCAATGGGACAGTGAGGGGATGGATACAGTACAGGGTGGAGCAGAATATCCACATCACTGACAGAGAACATGACACAGGTGATGTTGATGCTGATTACTGGAGACGCTGGGCCTCTGGTGGGCTGGCAGAGGCCTACGGTAGTGAAAGGATTGTTCGAGGTTTAACAGCAGAGTCCTTAAAAGAAAAACTTGCATACACTCCCAAATCACAGTGGATCCAGCAATGGTATCAACAAGTTGTGATTATGGTTCAGTGACACACACATACACACACAAAGTTTTAGATTAGCCTTCACTATCTTCCAATCTTCTGATCTCTGATTTGATGTGATATCGCACTTCATTTTCTCTGTATCCTTGCAATCATGTGCAAACACATGCATGTGCGTGCACACACATACCCACACACAGGAGAAAATGAGATTGTTTTTGTAGCATAGTAATAACAGATAAGTGGCTGCTGTGTGTCTAAGCTGTCATCCATGGATCATCTCATTTCCTGACCGGGCCGGCCCCGGCCCCCTGTGTGTTATTACAAACAGCCCAGATCATGTGACAGGGGAGGGAGATTACTGGAGAAACTAATTGAGGCTTCTCTGTGTGTTCTCTGCTGCAGAACAGTGGGGTGACTGTTTGGCCAGGCAGCCTGATACTCGACCCTCCAGTGTCCCCTGGAACCACAAAATGGCCATTACAAACAATGACCCTATCAAAGCCATCCGACCTGGCCAGCCTGTAGTGAACCAGATTGCGCTTTTGAAGCTTGGGGATTCCCCGTTATCATGAAGGGGGTGTATTGGCAGGGGATTAGTAGGGCATCCACACACCTGGCTCAAGGTGTCATCTGATTGGTTGGAATGGGGAACTGATTGGAAAGTGTGAATGAAACATAAACGACAAAGAGAAAATTCATGGATCTTGCTATTCCAGTAAAGCGGCAACCTCCGGGGCTGGAAATTGAAGCCAATGTGGAAGTGTCAAAAACTGCAGTTCTTTGAACGGCCACTTGAGGCTGGCTCCAAAAGTGAGTCAACCTGTATAGACACCTATGTTAAAATGACCAACTTTACATCAGAAATATTATAAGATATTAAAGAGGATATTAAAGAAGATAGTAAAAAAAATTATAAACATATTTACAGCCTGGTATAACAAAAAAAAAAGGTTTTGGCCTCCATAGCTAATTTCCCTGTTCATGACAACTGTACAGCAGGTACATTTTTATGCAACTCACCAGTTCAAAATTTTGTTAAGGCTTAAAGGTGTGCATAATTAAGGGCGTGGCCACTTTGACTGACAGGCTGTGTACGAGGTGTCCCCACAATCTACTGCCCCCTTTTACAATTCCTGTTCAAGGTGGGATTTTCACTTCGTTATGTCGCCTTACCATCCTTTACAAAAGATACAATCACGGGACGGGTCTGATGTTGTGACGACGTGTTATTTGTGCAACTTACCGCTAATAAATTTAACCCTCTGAAACCTGAGCAAATTGGCTTGATTTCAAAACTATGTGAAGAAGGAAATGGGCAACGAAAAAATTGACAACCCAAAAAATTTGCAAGAAATTAGTAAAAAGATACAAGAAAGAAAGTTTTAAAAGGAAGAAAGAAGAGTCAAACAAACAAACAAACAAGGAAATTACCTGGAAAAAGTGCTTAAAATATATTTTTAAAATTCTGTAACATAATTTTAAAATGCAATAAAAATAATTAGAAATATTGTTTTTCCCCAGCTTGTTTTTTCTTTTTAAATTATTTTCTGAATCTATTATTTTTTGCAATTTGTGGGACATTTCTTACCAAGTTGCTCATTGCTTTTTTTCTCCATGTTTTTAAAAGAAACTGCACCAATTTGCTCAGGGTTCAAAGGTTTAAATACTTGCAAAAGGTGTCTGAAAGCAGCACAACAAAAGTGATGTCACTCCAGGTTTCAAAGGGTTAAAAAGCAGCAATTAGCAGTTAACTCAGAGAAGAAGAACAGCAACCGAAAAGGTCTACAAATTAGGAAGACAAAAGGGTGCAGGAGCTCCTTACCCTCTGAGCAGAGGATGAAGTCAACCACCAAATAACAGGGAAGGTAAATGATTGTTTGTGCCACATTATTCCATCGTAATTGTTTAGAGAGAGTTGCCCCATGCATATACATCACACTAGAGGCCAATGTTGTTGTATTAAATGTCACGCTTGTCACGCCTTTTTTGCTTCCGGGATGCCAGTGTGCTATCTTAAATCACCAACAACAAGCATTATGCTGCTGCTGTTTAGTCCTGTGTAACAAAGCAAATGCTGTGTAATGAAGAGAATTTGTAGGGGCCCTGACATGCAGCCTCTGTGTAAAAAGGGCTTATGAGTCAACATCCACCACTTGCTCCTCCTCAGCTCCACCCTATCATCCAAATATGGTCACTTCTGGCTCCAAAAATCCAAGATGGTGATGGCCAAAATGCCAAAGTCTAGGCTTCAAAATAGAGGTCCAAAAACCAATGGGTGATGTCACTGTGGCTACCTATATTAGTCTATACAGCCTATGATTTCAGTGCTATATGTGTTTTTAATATGTATGTTCTCTGATGTGAAGTCAACCTTGAATATGTTACTCTCAGGTTCATCCTTTCCCCAGTGCTTTGACCCAGCTACATTATTGATAGCTCATGTTGCTCTGGCTGCCGTGTACAACTGCCCTGGTGGTAGCATCACCAGCTCTGGCTCTGTACCATTCAGTTGTATTGTTACCTAGAGTACAATGGAGCTGGAGAGAGGCCACCAGCAGCAGCTAGAGCCTGCTGGTCCTCACATAGAGACAACTGTCAGCTAGCATTTGTTCTGAGTGAAGCAGTATGGCTGTCACACAGAGCTATTATTATGATATAGCCCTGGGTCAGGCTGGGGCTCCGGGGTGAAACAAAGTGATCCTGTGTCATCACTTTCAGCCCCGCTTCTCCACATAACAGCATACTGTAAGGCCTTCGCTAAGACACATTCACATTAGGAGCTACACGAAATCCCTTTTGACAGGATAATATACACATGGGACTGGGAATAAAGAAAATGCACACAGAGACAAAAACTGATCTGTGTTTATCAGGAGGCGTGGAATGTATGCAGGCGCAAGACCTTCTTTTTCAACAACATTTACACAGTGACCCTTAATACCCACTGCCCTCACCTAAGATAAACAGTCCCATATAAGCCGGCACTTATACACACATTTCCAAACACACTTCTCACTAGAGAAGATCCAGACCCTAGCCGGTGAAGCAGACAGTGGGGGATGGGGTTGTGGAAGGAGCGAGGGATTGTATTTCCTCTCAGGATATGGTCCCTGTGTTTTTATGTGCAGTCGGCCCCAGGCCCGGCCCAGTTCCAGCCTAGTGCCAGTGCCAAGGCTAGCACAGGCGCCGTAGCTGGCTGGACAGGTCTGATAGCACTTTTACAAGTGGGAATCTGAGAGCCACTGTGCTTTTAAAGCTTGGCTACTTGTGCTGCATCTCAAATGACATCCTCTCGCCACCAATAAAGCAATAATCTTGACCACTCCTGTGTCAAGTGGCTCTCTGGTCATAAGTAATGCACTATGTGTGAGACTGGGAGATTTGATCCAGGGCCCATGGGGGTGATCGCCCTTCTTGGACAGGATTCTAGAGTTTGTCGGAGTGGAAATGGTGATTGATCTCTTCCAGTGCTTACTGGGCAGTTGACCATGGAATGGTGACCTCATAAGTAGGAACAGCCCAGTCGACGTGACTAGACTGCAGGTCTTGTGGGAATCTCGGCTTTGACTGAATGGCTGCTTGAATTAAATGCTTAAGTATCCACCCAGGCAAAAATGACACTGATAAAAACTGAACTGAAAACTAGAGATGGGACAATAAACAATATCGCGGAGTGCGATTAAAAAAAAAAAAAACCTCTGACACTAAGTTAACCATGGTGAATTTCCATTATCAGGACAATCGTGAGTGTTGTTTCCAGCAGCACCCAAAGAGATACTGCAAGAACAGACTGCATAAGTACCAACCTCAAAAAACAGATCTTAACCAAGCACTGGCATATTTATATTGAAAGATATGATGTCATTTTAAGTAGTCTAAAACCTGTCTTTGTAAGATCGATCGATCGATTGTTTTTAAAAGGATGTTCACTAAAAAAATGATGTGTGTCCTATCAACCTGTTCTCATTTCCAGGTCGTCAAATATCGATGCACGGTTAATGTTGTAAGCTGTCACAAGTTTAGGCAACAAAACTACTTGGTTAGGTCAAGAGGAAAGATCATGTTTTGGGTTACAGAACTGTGTTTTCTAACTTGTGTGTGCAACAACCATACATAACTACATTTTTTCTGTGTCTGTGCATGTTCTCTATCTCACATTACTGCCAGCTTACCAAAGTGGTTGCTTTCACAGCCTAACATCATTTTAAAAATGATTCCAGCAACATATAGTGATTTTCTGAGCAGATATCGGCTCATTTTCTCTGCCCACCGTGGCTCTCCAGCACACACAAGTGCTGATGATTATGCAAGTTGAAAGATGAAGGTTCAGTGGACCGAATAGCAGCGTATCTGTAACATGAAGCTGCGATTGTCCATGTGAGTGTGACCAACAACCAATCACTGACAACTACTGTTTGTCTATTCACCGCCATCCTTCCCATATACTTGTCACAACTACACTTGCACCCACACAGTGTGAAGACTACACTACACAGATCTTGATATAAGTAATATTCCAGTGATTTTTAATTAGACTTTGACGATGTTGAGGGAATTGTAAGAGACAGGGTGTCCTTGAAAAATGGTTAAAGTCGTTCAAGCAGAGGCTGAGGTATCCTGAGTTTACACTTCCCACAATGCAACTTGGTCTTTCATGAGACCCTCCCTGCTTAGTCAGCAGACATATTTCAAAATCCACATCCCCAGTTAGTAACATAGGCTTTGTGTTGAAAAAAAAAAAATACTGTGATGACAATAATGTGTAATTTAGTGCTTAAAGGCACTAAACAGCCTCTTGAAACTTTTTTGCAAGCATAACTTCTGAAGAAAAAAAAAACTGGCAACACTCCTAGGTCCTTGTACCACTCCAGATAATGTTTTGATTCATGCCACCAATGCTCCACCCAACAATATCTCACATTGAAATCTCCACCCCCTCCTTTACAGGTTAGTCACACAATTCTTTCAAAACAGAGTGTAAGCTCTGGCGCTGCTTGGTTGCTCAAGTTGGAGGCCAGGAACAGAAAGGAGAGAACAGCAGGGATAATCCCTGGATGTATTTTGCCTGTGTAGCAAGACGCCCACATCATCTCTCTCACGCACAGACGTTATAGAAACTGTAGCAACACTAGTACAGTTCATTTGTATCTTTAAAGGTCCAGTGTGTTGGATTTAGTGGCATCTAGCAGTGAGGTTGCAGAGCTATAACTTCTACCGTGTGTTGGAGAAATACGGTGGCTGACATGAAAACATGAAATTGTGAATGGCCCTATCTAGAGGCAGTGTTTGGTTTGTCTATTCTGAACTACTGTAGAACAACATGGTGGTCTCTGTGAAAGAGGACCCACTCTGTATGTTAATATAAACGGCTCATTCTGAGATAACAAAAACCCAACAATCCTTATTTTCAGGTGATTATAAACTACTGAAAACATGAATATTATTTACCATTTCTGCCAGTAGATGCCACTAAATCCTACACACTGGACCATTGATGGGATAGCTCGGATCTTTTGAAGTGTGGGTATATGAGGTACTTATCTGTAGTCAGTGTGTTACATACAGTAGATGTCTGTTGGCATGCACCCCGTGTGTAAAAGTGGCACATGTGCTGACACAGAAGCTAAGCAATGTACTGCTGTGGATGGGAGTCAGCAGCACAATGTATTTTAGCCACCTAAAAAAAGTCCCACCCAAACTCGTTTTGTTGCTGCCCTCCGTCCACAGCAGTACATTGCTTAGCTTCCATGTCCATGTCCAAACTATGCCTTTAAAATAAGCCATTTCTTACATGTGATGTCCACTACTTCATCACCATGTCATGTGGGGTTATCTCTTTGCTCTCAGCTGAAAAGAAACACTAACAACAGGCAGCTTTGACATCGCTTAAGCCACCCATCCATTAGCCTCTCCATCTAAACCTTCAGAGCTAATTGGTGAATCAAATAATCAGAGTTAAGAGGCTCTGAAGGCACATCCACCTGCATCGTGGATAATGTAACACTCTTACAGCAACGTTAATGCACCGCTCCCCATTCCTGACCCCTAACCATTGTTCCCTGAGGCACTTTCATTATCCTATTGATGTGATGTGAACGGGTTGCTGTTTTACACAGAATGGACATTATAAAACTAACATGCTCGTGGATGTGGTGAATAAGTGACAGAGGCAATTAGAGCAAATTCACAGGTACACTTCTGATTCATTACGGAATTATCATTGTCATTGACCGCTCAGCAGCGGCATAAAAATAATCACACCCCATTATGAGCAATACTGCGGTGAAGCTAGTTAGTATGCCACTGTGTAGTGAAGTGAATTTGTTTATTTATGGCTGGCTGGCTTTTGATTACCCAACATTTGACAAGAACAAATTCACATACATGCCAATTTTCTTCGGAACCATCCAGCGTGATGAAGACAACAGGGCTTTGATGGATTCTCTCAGGGGACTGATCATGTCAGCCAGATAACAGAACACTCGTTAAAAGACACATAGCGCTCCTTTTGAACACATTTGATTAGGTTTGTAAATTACTTGCATTCCTAGTGGAGTTGCCTTCAGGATACAGAGCAACTTGACGTGCAAAAGGGAAGTCAGATTGTGATTTCATCTCTGCATGCAATTACAGTGACTTGTGCATCTCCTTGCTGTTGACTTTTAGGAAAGCTGGCATCACTACCAAATATATAAGTGTCCTGTAATGCTGACAAATAACCTCCAGTGAAGTGAAGGCAAAACTAGCTGCTTTAATGGAAGAATCATACAGCCTTGATGTATTATGACCAAACAGCATATGAATCAGGCAGGGAAATAGAGAGTGAATTAGCATCGGGACAGGTCTCCTCCCCCAGCCTTCTGCCAGCCTCCCATCATTTATTATGATGATCTATGGCTGCTCTTTATGCCCTGACTTGATATTTCAGACTCATGTGAGGTGTGGATCATTAGGGAAAGCTTTTACCATTAATAAGCAGACGTTGTTTACATGACTAATACTCCAAGAGGCAATGAGGTTGAAGCATTTAGAGCAGGGCATTCATCTTCCCCACACCAGTAAATATCACCCAGATGCTATTGATATTTACTGGGCTATAGAGAAAACGGCTGGAGTGGACAGACTTCATCATGTAAGGCGACGTTTGAGGAAGGAGAGGATGGAAGGAATAAATGAAGGGAGCTAAGCATGGACGGAAGTTCGAGAATTAAATTAGGAGAATCAGAAAAAGTCAATGTGCAGATTTGTTTGTTCAAACTAAAGTGAAATACAGGGCAAAACAGAGATCACACTACCAGAGAAGCTCATAGGTATCGGACTATGTTTGAAGTAAGAAGTGATCTGGGTTGGGTTGTTTGCTCAGGGGGTTAGTCTGCTGTTCATAATAGACCAATTAATATCCAACCAGTGGTAAACAGGCCACTACGCTATCAGCTTGTTAAGATACCAGGTGATAAGGCAAGCTGTTGAGTTGACTCATGAGTGTCCACACACGTAAACACATGGAACCTGTACTCTGACCATGTTTTTATCTAGAGCTACTCCCACAGTCTGATCAGCAACAACAATCTCTAAAAGAAGGGTGACACATTAAAGAAACACTGAATGCAGATGCTTCCACACAAGACATGAGGCAACCCTGTCATAAGTTTATACACTGCTGATTTGTTTTGACAATTACGTTTTGAGGGAGGAGTAGCTGCTGCCTGGATAATGTTCGTTGGCAGTGATGGAGGTGCAAAGTGCAGGCAAGCTGTAAGGAGGTGGACTGGGTGGATGATGGGTGTGCAAAAAGTTTCCCCAACATTAACCAGTCACTTTCAGTGCCTAAACAAAACTTTAAATATGTTAATCAGGTTTCAGTTGCTACACAAGCAGGTACTGCACTGCAAGAGCAGATATAATAGAGGAAATAAATGGAATAGGTTGTCAGTGAACTTTTGGCTTCAATTTCAAACATTTTGTTATGTTGATTCATGTTGATTCTGTCATATGTTGATTAAAAAAATCAGATTGCATTATATTTCTTTCAATAGGTGTTTGCTATTGCAAATTAGTTGTATGGGCCTATAAACGTCATTTCTAAGAAGGTGCATGATGGGACAATGAATGGTTTGATGAAATTTAAGGTGTGGCCGTAACACAGCACTCTCCACTGGGGCTGCCTAATTTTGTTTTTTTTCCCCCCGATACTGATGATGATAAATTACTTACCAATACTTTTTTAAAAAGCCACAAAACGACAGTCAGTGACATTAAAGAACTGCTTTTTTGTTGCAAAGGCAAATTTGAACTGGAAATTTAACAGTATGTTAACTCTTAACGGTTCAAAGTATACTTAGATATAAATAAATACAAAACACCATGAAGAAATTGACAAAATAAATAAATAAAACCTAAACCAACTACAACAATGTAACACTAAATAACAGTTACACTACTAACAGCAAAATACGTTTTAAGTTGGGATCGGTATTGTCTTCCTAACTCAGGAGAGACTCTGCGGCCAGACATTTCTCTATTATTTGTTTATTGTCAATGCAATGACAACAGCTTGTCCACCTTAAGGGAGGCTAACTTCGCTCGCTAACTTCAGGGCTAACCTAGGCCCCCAGGAAGTGCGCTGGGCTTTGAAGCCAATTTTCGTAGTGGCCAAACAGTGTAATTACATCTGTCACATGATGCCCTGCAGCCCCAAAATACTTTTTTGCCATTGACGAACATGGCAAGAGAGATGTCTATAAAATAGTGGATACATTTTTTTGAGCATTATAACCCCCATGAAATGACTCGTTTCACAATCGGGATTTAATCTATTTAAGTCAGATAACATGACACTTTGAAAGTCTAGAAGGGCCGCATGATTGAATCACTTTATCCCCATTCAAGTTAATGGAGCGCTAAACCAAAAGTAGCCAGCTCGGCCGGTGGAAGTCTCTAGTTTTCTTGCTCTTCGGGCCGCAAAGTGCTGAAGCAGTGCTGATAATCCCAACATCATCCATGTAGTTCCATTGTAGCAGGTGAACCATTTTGGCTTCATGTGCTGGTGAGCAACCTCATAGCAATGAACCGGTTCTGTCTCCGAAGCTGAATCCAGGTCTCTTTACACATCCATGGGCTGAAACTGTTGACTTTAATCAGCAGGTAGCGAGCAAGACACAAGAACCTAGCTTGGGTCTTGAGGAGTTGTGGCATTTCTTCACTTACAAATAGCCTAAACTGTCCACACATTGCACTGCTATGATAAACTTCATACTCAGTGCCCAGGGCCATTGCAGCCTTGCTGTCCCGCATCACCATCACAGACACGCCCGCTCTCTCTTTCTTTCAACCACACACTCAATCACACACTGGCTGACATCAAGATAAGGCACTGAAATCTGTGTTTAGGGTCACTCTGGTAGGTACCAGTCCTGCTATACTGTCATCAGGTTTCAGTACCCAACCCTACTCTCCACTGCAACCATCAAAACAGCAAATGAAGCAATATCTTTCAGAGTAATGGCGTTCTATCACTCCTGTAGAGTTCCAAAGACTCATCGAATCTATGCCAAAGACCACTGAAGCTGCTCTGGCTCCTCATGTTGGTTTTCTCCTTTAATTTGTCACCCATCTGTACATGCACATTCACAGACTTACACAGCCACAAACACACACATCCACACAAACTACGCCATATGCTGAGTGATGCTGGCGCTAATTAAAAGCTCTTGGTGAAAGGTTAGGGTAAGCAGATGCATCACTTGACCTTTTCCAAACATCATCATAACATAACAACAAAAAGGGAGTGTGAGTAAACAGACAGCAGCATTAGCATGTTCTGATGGTAACATGGATGAGGTGGGGCACTGCTAATGACAAACTGGGTGCTGACAAAGATTCAGCAAAAGGAAGTACAGATATAACCTGTTGTACCCTTTCTCAGCACAAATACAAGCAAAGCATATTCGAAAAAGCCCTATTAAGACTCAATGATAGTCCAGTTGTACAAAGATCATTGCTCCCATGTACGCTGCATTGTACTCGGCAGGGGAGGAGGCCTCGAAGACTGGCAAGCAGGAAAACCTAGCCATCAGGCTTCCACAAGACACTCATATCTCCTCCGTGTCTGTAACTGTGTTAAATTGCAATTATGTCCTTGTTCATGCTGTAATAGAGCAGGGCATAGGGGAGAGCAGTGGATGGACGCTGAGGTTGGGGGAGGTGTGGAAAAACCACGGAGGTGAAGTGCCATGCAGGGACTTGGCTATGTTTCCTAATATCTCACTAGAAGCTGGCAGGAGATGGAGACAGTTATTTCCCGCTAACCGATAGCTGGAATCGTCGATGACTGATGACAGCAAAGATGTGTCCTTCCACCCTATGGATTATTGAGATTAGCTTTTAGGCCCGCCTCCACGCCTCAGACCCTACCAGGAAAAAAGAGTGGCTTAACTTGTCATCCCTTTGGAGAACGGTGTAATTAACAGGCTCTGATGAGCAGCTCAATCTCCGCAGACAGGAGGAGATTGGCCTGGTTTTTGGAGAAGAGGTGCAGAGTGTGAGTGTGTGAGTGTGTGTGTGTGTGAGACGGAGACGGAGAAAAGAGAGGAGAGAGAGAGAAAGGCACACTTGGCAAATATGTGCAACATCCCCGATGCAGACTCGTCCTTGAATGCAACCTTGGTGGTTTTTCCTCCGATTTCTTTATTATTTATTTGTTTAATTTTTCATTTCATTCATCTCAAATCCTAATTTGCAGGTAGGATTAATTTTAATGTAAAATTGTGACAGGAAAAACCCCAGATATCTGCCATCAGAAGCTTCCAAGTGCCATTACAAGAATTTTTAAAATACATTTAAGGAATATGGAAAAGACAAGATCTACCGGTATTAGCTTATTGAATTGTTTGAAGGATGGATAGGAATGGGAGAGTGCTATTGTCAGGATTCCAGTGATGCCAGAGAGCACTTACTCCTGTGTCCCCTGAGAATAAATATTTAAATTAGATTATCTACGTTATTTTTGTCTCTACCTCTGACGTTGGCTCTCGGCATCAGGGGAAATGCTTTTGCACACGAGAACAGCATTTCAGATTCAGATATTTCAAAACACCGGTAGTGACGTGGTGCTAAAGCAATTCATAATGCATGCTTACACAATGTATACTGTAGCTCCAACGTGAAGCACAATCCTAAGAGCTTGTAGAACATGGCAGCTGTACTGTATGTGTGCTACAGGGAATAACTGAAATAGTTAAAGGGTAATGTCCATATATTTCAATCTGGACCCTATTTTCCCATATTTTGTGTCTAATTGAGTAATGAGAGCAACAGTTTTTAAAATTTGTCCAGTATTGTGTGAGACCAAAACAGACTGCAAAGTAACCACTCAGGACATTTGTGCACTGTCAGTTTACGACCACTGTAAGTGCTTGTTTTTGCCACTGACAGGCTCATATTTTTATTAGAAGGGTCTGACATTATAGAAAGAACCCTGCAGAGACCTTTTTGTTAAACCAGAAACAGCCCTGAAATCACTATCGCCAACCCCACCAGATTAAATTTAAATAAACAGTCATTTTATCATCGTAAAACACACTTGGTTCTTCTTTCCACTGTCCCAACAGTTAACAGCTCTGGTTTGGCTGAAATAAATCCTTAACTCACCCAGTTAGATGTGAAAATATGCTGGCTCCAAACATGCAAAAATGACTATTCAAATGGAATCTGGTGGGTTTGATGATGGTGACTTTGTTTTCTTTTTCTAGTTAAACAAAAATAATCTTATGCTTTAACAAAAAGGTCTCTCTCTGTAAGGGTCCTTTCCATAATGTTGACAGACACTTGGAATAACAATCTGAGCCTGTCAGCAACAAAAACAAGCACTTTGAGTGGACGTACATTGATGGTGTACAAATGCGCCAAGTGGTTACGTCACAGCCTGTTTCGCCGCTGCCAACTGCATGCTCTCGCTCAGTACTGGACCGATTTAAAAAAAAAAAAAAAAGTAGTTCCCATCAATCAAAGTTGCCCTTTAATAAGCTAACTAATACCAGAGACTGTATATAAAGATGAACGACATGACAGCTCCCCAAAACTGAAGTGAAACATCTCAATCATGCCCTAGTTGCTGGCTACAGTATACGTCATAAAGCCTGCCCCCTTCATGTTAGTGGATGGAACATGGGCCAAACATCTTTAATCAGTTATCTAATGCTATAAAACAGGGATTTTACAAGATTACTGACAACTGTGTGAGCCAATCTGTGGGCTCACATTCAACGACACTGCCCACAATTGGTCAGATGGGTGTATGGGCGGGAAACTTCATATGGCAGAAATCGCTACTGCATAGACTCTGGCTTGGAAAGACGTCACCAGAGCAAGATGCTCTAGCTTTACTTCTGTACAGCATAGATAAGTGGAGACGCATTGTCTGTCTCTATATACAATCTATGAATACTACTGACAAATAAACCATCTATTAATATAACGGTTTGTTTCTATCCCATCTATCCTATTTAAACAGTAACTAACAAGTGCATGTGTAGGAATTAGCTGCACCCAGCTGCTCCTTGCTTGTAGATATAGATGTAGAGCAGGCAAACTGTTAAACCATAAGCAAAGCAGCAAGATCCACTGATACTGCCAGAACAAATTCATGTTGAATTAAAGAGATTTTACTCATGTAAACGTCTTGTGTAAAAACAGTTAAATATGTTTTAGGATGTGTGGTCTAAATCTGATACTACTTTCTCCTGAGGAAACAGTCCCGACGCAAACTGCTTCAAGTGCTTCTGTGGATTATCCAGAAAGAAACTGGGCCACTGTTTCTGGAAAGAGATGTTGCTTTTGAATTTTTAAATGCTACTTTGAACGCTGTGAGCATTTCAAAAGAAATTTCATTCACCTCCATTTCACCTAATGCAGGCTGGAATTAGAGTCAGATCGTCATGACCCTGTACAGAAAAAAATGCTATAGTAAATGGATGTTTCAGTAATGGGCTGCCCTTGTACAAGTAGTAAGAGACTCTAGGCAACTGAATAAAATTCACTTATGGTCTGGAAATACTGTTGGCTAAACCACCAATCTACTAATTGTCTTTTTTGAAAAAATGTCCTTACTTTGCCTTTTGTGATTTCATATACAGAATGTCCCTGAAACCATCTGGTCAGCCAGCATCCAATTTATGCAATGATATCATTAATCTAACCTCATTTGGAATATAAAGAGGACAGGCGGACCATTCCTCTTAGTAATCTGTCAATACAGAGACAGTGGGAGCACTTAGAAGAAGACAGTGTTGGGAAAGCACAACAGAGAGTGTTTTAGCACGGCCTGTTTTTTATGCTGTGAAGGCAAAAACAAACCTGCAGCTCTCCCCCGTACCACCGGATGACCATATGCATGCACTTTATACTGTAACCAAATGTTTCTCATGCATTAATTAATTGAATTTTATTTCCTCGTACAGTTGAGTGCAGCTCATTTGCTCAGCCCCTCTTTGACACTGAGCCAATATGCCACAGACTCTCTCTGTTTACCAGACCACAAATGAGACAAAAACTAGCTAGCTAGCCACTCCACGGTCCCTCCACCCTGCTCCCCGCCACCTTCTGTCAGTGGCTGTAGCACCTTTAATTTGCACAAATCGCCCAGTGCTGGTTGTCACAGCGGGCTGGTGGCCATCAGGGGTGTAAATCACTGGTTTCATCACGATATAATATATCAATTCTTTGGACAACGATACGATATTTGCCGATATCACAAACTCTGCCAAGATACAATTTCGATTCAATTCAACTCAGGGGCCTGCAATTGATATGAGACAACACTGTAGATAACTCTAACCTGTTACATGCCATAAAGTTACTTAAAAATGACTCCACCAACATATACAAGCAGCACATGGCATTGGTTACCCTTCAGGACTTTCTGACGAAAAGACCTTTTTGGAAGAAATCTTTTCACTTTAACCCAAACCATCATCTTTTCCTTACACATCAGGGCTATCTAGCTTAAAGCCCTGATGGCAAAGTTCTCACAACAGTCATGGCACAACATGCCCAGCCAGGCAGATTCATCATGTTTCCTGAGTATTTTATCTCATAATGGCATCGTTTACATACTGGGGCGTGCTTTGTTTGCTGACCAACATTTCCTCCGAATTCCAAACTATTTTCACACTCCTGATTTATTCTTGAGAAAATAACATTATCCTCATGGTCTTTTTCTTTCGTCTTTTTCCTGTTTGATGAAGACACAGCATTTTAACATTTAGGTGTATCCTAAGGATGATGATATAGACTGATGTTTTCACTTTGCATTGATGATATTTGATCACTGTTTGTTGAATCGCTATATTGATTACGATTGATGGATTGTTACAGCCCTAGTGGCCAGTGGCAGCACCGGGTCTTACCTGTGTAACAGCAGCCAAGAAAGTCTGTTGATCCGGCTGTGAATCAGTACTGTCCGGTCCCCTGGAGCTGTTGCCCACTCTCCTCCCAGTGAGGCGGTCTGTATCAGCAAGGAGTCAGCTGGAGGACACACAAGGTGATTCAAAGCTGTAGTTAACATTAGCTACATAAACTTGAACTTGAAGTCGCAGATGTGAGCTCTTAGCTCCCGCTAGCAGAAGGCTAAACTATTACCAACACCTTCTCTCCATCTCTGAAACACTTTGCCGACATTGACAAGTGCTACAATTTCACAGACATTATATCCATCTAGGTGAAATATAAACCAGCAAGCTTGGAGGATATAAACCACGGAAACCGGCGAGAACTGGATTTAAGAGTACTGTAGACACAGAGTCACAAAATACATCTAACGATCCCACTACACAAGACATATGTGACATGTTTTTCACAATGTGTGGGAGTTTGCTGATCTCTATTTCCTATGTTTTTCTGTGAGCTCCATCCGGTAAATAGGTCAGGTCGAAGCGATAACTCCACACCAGCAACAGACAAAACAGCAGAACACTTAAATGGTTCAGTGTTGAGACCTGTGTTTCATTGAACCAGTTAAACCAGAGGAGCTGGGAAGGGGTGTTAACTCTTGAACTGGGTGCAGTGCATTAACCGAATACTGAACTCATAATTTTGGTTGTTCTGACAGAAGAAAACAAAACCCTGTGTCTAAGTCAGACTTTAGAATTACGATTTCCTGTATACAGTGATCAATGAGGGTATCTTGTGTAGGTGAATAAATCCAAACTGGTGAGCAGCTTGCAGATGTTGTTGCAGCTAAGGGGTTAAAACTTGACTTTTGAGTAATAAACACACAGCAAATGTAAGCTGCAGTAAATAAAACAGATTCAAATATTGGATATATATTAAGCAGCTCCAACTAACTATTAGGCAATTCTACAAAACCACAGATTATGTTTATTGTTGACATTTTAAAAGTTCAATGCCAACGTTTTCCAATAATTATTCCTACAATATTTCTGTATAGTGGCTACCATATAATTACAGTAAAGGTTTAGCTGCAGGAAACAGGGCAGTGATACACACAGTGATATAAATTCCCAGACTCTCACTGAGTCACTCTCTCCCAATTTACCATCTCTTCACTGACACTTTGATGTTGTATCACCAAACAAGTTTCCACTTTCAGGCGTTGTTCTCTTACGAGAGGTCTCTGTTCACAAGCATCCAGCTGTGTCCACACACACACAGCTGCCACTGAAATGAAAGGAAATGTATTTGGTGGGAAAGGACAGTGTGTGAATGAAACAATGAGCGGGACTGACTAATTCGACCTTCATAGATGTGTTCAAAACCCCAAAACACTAGCAGGGAAGTTGTAAAATCAAAGCACAACAAGACTGTAAAGGAGCCCAATACTTTTAGTGATACAACAAACACATTAACTCTGCAAAGTTCCTGAACAGAAATAATTTTACATGTCTCAGTCTTTTCACTTGGGATAAACTTGTTAAATTATATGATGATTAAACTGCTTCTAAATCCCTCAGAGGAAATTGTTTCTCTTTGCCTGAGCCATCTTTATTATGGTAGCTCTCTAACTTTTTAACATTGTTATATCATCTTTCCTTTAGTTGCAGTTACCTTCTAATCTTTGCGCACCCTCAGTGCAGTGTAAATTTGTAGCAACAGCGTCTGTACACATATAACAATAGTTACAAACAATAGTTTGCATGAGCTTCTGACTATTTTTATGCACATTATTTTTGGGAGGGTAAAATCTTTTATTATGACATCACTGTATTCACACTCTTCTCTTCTTTCCCCTCTCCGAGAGCTCTGGCTTTGGGTTAATAATGGAAACTTAAAGTTAGGAGATTACATATAAACTTTCAGAACAGGAACTACCAAGACTTGTCTGAGTCATTCACTTTCTGTTCCCACAGTCTAGTTAATATTTTCTATAGTTTTATAACTCAACGGATGCTGGGCCCTACCTACCCAGCACAGAGTGGCACATGGCGCAACGCAACTGTCATTGCTAGTTTCAGACTGACGCAGTTGTCATTTTTACAGCCAGTGCCCTCATTGTGTAAATAACAAATGTACTTGTGTCCATCTGTGCACCCATGGGCGTGTGGGTCTCATAATGAGGTGTGATCAGGCACACTGTTGGTGGATTGCTATTTTGAGGCAGCAAAAGGTGCATTATTGAGATAGTAAAATGATCCTGCATGGGCGGCTTCACAACAGGCATACACTCAACTTGTTAAACACACACGGACGCGCAGATGGGTTTCAGGTGGGTAAAATAATACATCAGTGATGAGGAAAATATTCATTTGATTCTCTAAAATGTGAACATAGCAAAGAACAGAGCTGCTGTCCAATTCCCCATTAAAAGAGACGCTGTGTGCAGTTACGCACAAGGAGAAGCATATAGGAGAAGTTTATAACTATAGTTTAGTTATAAACTACAGTTTTTCATTTTGCTGCTTAAATGTCCCACAATATTTGCTGCAGTGACATCACTGCTCTCACTGCATTACTCTCAGCAGAAAACCACTGGCTTTTCCAATTTGCCAAATCTGCCATGTAAATAGCAGTGTGCCAGGTGTTGGTGCACCTGGCTTTTAAAGGGAATAGGAGATGACACTTTGACTGTTTGAACTGTTGTTATGCCCTGAAAACTCTTATGATTGATTAAGGGACTAAATATAACCCCTTTGCCCCTTGCAACTACAAATGCGCTGTGCACTTTAGACCATGTGCTGTAGATCGTTTAAATAAGGGCCCTTAAGGCAGATTTACAGTTGTGCATTAGCTTTACACAGAGCCTACACTGTAATCTACACACATGGACACAGTTAGAACAAGAGGCTGCACTGCAACGTGCAAATCACTCCTTCTCGTGGCTGCCTGTGCTTTCCCTGTCCTCGCAGCTGCAACTTGCGTTCTCTTCATCTGCTTCATCGCCACTGCTGTACACAATTTAAAAACTACAACACCCATAATTCATGTAGGAACTGCTGCAGCCAATGTGCAGCCGGCGGGAGCTGCAGGACGACTCAACCACCATGAGCAGTTTTTAATGTTTTACCAGGCAATAACTACTCCAGACTCTGCTCTAGTGTAATTTTCGGAACAATTAGGGCAGAATTCAGGATTCGGGAGAACTGCTTGGATTTTGGGACTGTCCCAAATTTTTCAAGACGTCTGGTTACCCTACATTTTCCACATAAATATAACATGCTAACAATATTAGCACAAGCCTATACGCTTTTACATTGCATAAATTAGCCTTGTGGCTAGGGGAGTTTTCTTCTGTTCATATGAAGCCAAGAGCAACATTTTACAAAGGTATCCTTACCAAATACAGCTCCAGTATAATTCACAAGGTTCACAGACAAAACAACTGTCTTAGAGTAGACACATTTTCCCACAAATACAACATGCTAAATTTATTAGCATGAGCCTAGGACAGCCTAGTGCCCGGGCGGACTTTCTTCTACTCATATGAAGCCAGGACAAATCACACACAGCACTTAAAAAGCTATTTTTGGGGGGCTTTATTGTCGTCACAATTTATTGTTTCTTATCTTTGAAATGAAAAGCAAATAAAAGCTTTATTTGCACTGAGGGAAATGGTTTTCAGTCTACAGAAATAAAGAGGAGGTCTGTGTTGCCACGATGTGTAGTTACATTTCTGAGGGGGTGCACATCAGGCCACAGTGTAGGGTATGTGTCAAAGCAGAGCCTACGGCGCTGGTACAGCGTTAATTCGACGCACAAGTTTAACTCTCGCTTTAGCGTGTGATACTGTGATCTACTGCCGTGCCTTGCCTAAGACTGTTGAGGACAGATTAAGAAAAACTAGAAGGAAACTGAGCCATGTTTCAGACTACAATTGATGCCAGACCTTGTTAACCATCATCCTCCTCAATGACATCATCATGTCTGGGAGTGAGGAACATGGTTGACCTTCATGCATCTTTAGACATTACAGCATACCCCTTATCTCCCTGCCAGTTCAACCCCTAGGGAAAACCAGAATCAAAAATAGTAATTAAAAATAAAAGGAATTCATATGACATGTTTAGTACACAGCCTGGCCTCAACTCTGTTGCCTTCTGGATCCTTATTGTTGGACTGACCTTTCTATACCACTCAGTACTAAACACACATGTCCAGTCTTCAGCTACAACTTGCCTCCTTAAAAAGTGCTTCAAAGCAAAAACCAACTATCTGCACCACTTGATAATAATTGATTTTGTTACAGTCGTATCTTGTTAAGTGCATGTTTGGCCTGACTCTTATTTCTTTACGGAGTGCATTTCTATTCCACATAAACACTTTTCAAAATGAAGCCGCAGGGACATATTTTCTTTATTTATAGTATTGTGTGAGTGCTGTGACTTTGACCCATGTACTTATTGCTTTTTATTGCTTGGTGAAGAGTTCAATATTCTTCTGTCGATGGAGCATAAATGTCTACATTGTTGATTTAAGTGCCATACAGACAGCAAGACTTGAGTTTTTATGGTTGAAAGACCCAACGACCTCGAAAGGAGAGTCTGGGTTTTAGTTTTGTTATACAATAACAGCTTTTAGGCAAAGGTGAAGAGTTGCTCCATTTTTGTTTTTATTGTAAATTATCATGGAGCTTTGTGCTATCAACACAAGATGCTGTGTGCTCACATTAATTAATTTTTGCAATACAATAGAGAACTCTTTCAGAAAAGGCTTCCCTGAAGGTTTGCAGGATGCGGATGCTAGCCAATGTCCTTCAGTTACCCTTCATTCACAGGCACACCGCACTCATTTCAAATCATAAATCGCGCTTTGCCAGGATTTTAGGATGCTGCCAATTGCTATTGTTTTTGATAGTGTTTATGCCACACATGCGCGCACACACAAACACACACACACACACACACACACACACACACACACACACACACACACACACACTGGAGTGTACTCATTAGTCATTCTGTCATAAAAGCAGTGTCAGCATGAACAATAAACATGGCTCATCCAAAACAAGGCTTTTGTCTGTCTAAAAGAAATAGTGTTGGCAGGCAGCGCCTCTAACAATGCAATAACCAAACAGACCACACACACAGAAACACACACACTTACACACGTATAGCCTACTGTACTACATGTAATGGAGCAGGACACAGCTCCTTTAGGGTCTGTCTGATTACAGAAGGTGATAGAGGAGAGAGAAATTAGCCTATCTACCAGACCATCCGAAGCTAAAACAAATAAGGAGATGTAGGACAGAGACAAAAGGGGGAGGGGTAGATCAAGCATACAGAAGACCAATTAAAGAGAGACGAGGTAGGATTATAAGGCGAAGGTGGTGGGTGATGATAATGATGATGAGGGGGAGGAGAAAAGCAGATAAAGCGGTAAAAACATCAATATTTGCTTACTTCTCCATACAAAGGTGAGAAGGTGAAAGGCACTGCTATACATGTCAACAGAAATATATTAACAATGTGTGCTTAATCTTGCTCTCAATAGCCCAGCACCTTCGAACTGGTTAATGTTTCAGGAAAAAAAAGCAAAATGATGTGAAATACAACTTGGGGCCTTTCCTTTTAGTTCGACACTCCATTGACACAGTGAACTTTAGCAGTGTGTTCCAAATGCTATTCTTTAGAGGTGGAAAAAATATTAATGTTGGTGATGTAAATGCTTGGCATTTTATTTCATATTTTTTTGGGCTTTGCTGACAAACAGCTGGCTAGCCGCGGTAACATGCCAAAACATGTGCCCACTGCCCACCCTTTGGTCTTTACTTGTTAGCTAACGTTAGCCTTAGCCACTCATTTGTGATTACTGCTGGTAACGCTGTGGCGTGATGACATTGCTGCAGAAGCATGGTGGCCACCCTCTGGTCTCCCCCCGGGTCATACTAAGCTGCTTCATTTTAAACCACAAAACCCCTTTAGCATTGTTAACTATGTTAGCACCTCTAGCTGTAATGGCACTGCTAACAGTGCTAACGGAGCTAACAGTGATGCTACGGGGGTATGCGGTTCAAAATTAAGTCATGTATTTATCAGGGCTACCTCGGGGGAGACTGGAGGGTGGGCACAATGTTTTTACAGCACCGCTGATGGGTTGCTATGATGTTACTAGCAGTAATAGCCAAATGAAGGGCACCACTAGCTAGCTCCCACTTGACATGGCTGGTGCTCAGTGCAGAGCGGCCAAGGCTAACTAACCAGTGGAGACCAGAAAGTGGGCGGTGGGCACTATGTTTGCGCATGTTAATGCATCTTACTGTCTCCCACCAGACCTGGTGGTGAGCAGTGCAGTAAACTAAAGAATAGCAAAATAAGCCAGGGCCCCGGGAAAGCAGCTCAGACTTGCTTCCATTTTTTTCCAGTGGCCACTCATGGTATTGCTGCGAAAAAATCCCCTGCAGCCAAAATGCATTTTCCCCATAGGCCGCCATTATAAAAGAGAAGTCCGTAAAACTGTTGACAGGACACCTCAAACTGCAAACAAGGTCAACTGTGACTCTTTCTAATATGAAGTATTGATCCATGGAGGGTTTATCTTTGTTAAACTTTGCTGAAGCAGAGAAAGCAATTTAAAAATCCTTGACGTCATGACAAAGTCTATGAGCTGAGCGGGAGCTCATGAGCAGAGCCAGTGGGAAAAACACTACTGCACATATTCAGTGGGTCGTATACCGTGGAAGTAAACCTGGAAGCTAGGCCAGGCGAGCAACTCTGTACGACTGAATAGGTGCCATCTTGGCATCCAGGATCTTGGCATTTTTAAAGACCTATGGAATTAACCTATAGACCCACCTGTGTAACCGGTCAAAAATATTCTTGTGGCTAACAGATTAACAGTTAACCGTTGACGTCCCTTGTGCTAAATATAAAGACTGTCAAGAGACATGGTTATCTGCATGGACAGAGTGAGAGGATAAGAAAGAAGTAAGGGATGAAGCAAGACAGAAAGAATGACAAAAAGGAAGAAATGGATGGGGACTGCCAGAGAGAAAAATGTTACAGTCAGCCGTCCAACACTGCTCAGCCATGAAATCCTAACTGGGGGAAATATGGACATTTCACACACCTATGAGCAGTAGTGAAGTATCCCCTGCTCTGATGTTCACACAAAGCGCAGAGAGACAGTTCAGCCTGAGACCAGATGGTCCAGAATTCACACACACACACACACACACACACACACACACACACACACACACACACACACACACGGTGACTGGTGAGGCTGGTGAATTTTTAGGGTCTGCATGTCTAGACGCCACGCAGGCGGTGGCAGACTGGTTCCAGCGGCAGGTGACTGTCCGGATGCATAATTAACAGGCTGGTTTGGCACCTGACAGCCTCAGAGGTCACGGTGTCCTCTCCATTAGCTGGGCGCCAATCAGCCTCTGGATCACCTGAGCACGTCCTTGTCCCAACAGCAGATTGCCCAGAGGACATCAGTCACATTATACAGCCCAATCAACGGCTGGGACTCACACAAAGGCCTGAGCAGAGACAGCTAGAGATAGAGTACAGAGGTGACGTCTTCCAAATGAAGCTGAGCTGCCACTCAGGGCAGATGGGGGACAAGACAAAGCACACTCTGCACAAGGATACGACCTTCCACATGCAGAAGCATTCCTCCATTGGCACAGATCAAAACAACAGCGGACTGACGGACACGTACTGATTCGGCCTGACTGACGCTGCCTGTGGCAATTAAATTGGTTTCTTTACTCAACGCTGGATATATTCATATGTCTCTTAAATCGGATTTGCTGCAGTAATTCCACTGATGGGTGCAAATGTGTTTCTTTTAAATGTCAGTTCCTCGCAGGTCAGTATAATTGTGTTTCTGAAAATGCCACAGCAGGTGTCACAAGCTTTAATTTATCTTGGACATTTTGTGGCATTTTGTTGAGATGTGTTGAATAAGTTTTGCGATATCAATAAAAAAAAAAAAAAAAAAGATTACATGAACTTTTGTTTGAGCACCTACGCCCTACCTCTGCCTGTGACCAGGCGATAGGATTGAAAGCAGGAACCGGAGCCTCTGTCATCACAGTCATATTAGTTCTGCTGCAGTAATACTAAATACTTAAGTCAGCAATACCTTCGGTCTGATGGAAGCTCTAAAGCTACTTCAGACCGCTCACCAAACAAACCATTTGTTCCCACTCAGACTCCAGCTCTAAATCTCTGGGCTCCCATTGACCTGGAACTGGGCCTCAACACAATACTGAAAGGCTCCTTTGAGAGGGCCAGTACGACAGGCAAGAGTAGGAGGGGTCTGAGGGCAGGAAAGCCGGGCTGGGGTACTGCGGGTTGAGGGTCCCTTAGCTCCTGTTTCCCAGCTTAGAGTGATAGGCCCAGGGAGATGAAAGACCCTCAGACTCTGTGAATTGAGCTCTAGACAGGTCTCACAAAACTAGATGTGGTAACACAGGGCCTCCTTCAAGACTGCAGAATGACTGCTTTCAATTGGCAGGCCTATTGTCTATCTTCAGAAAGCCGCCGTTTGACTTCTGGTTGGCAACAATGCGGTGGATATGTGGTATTGTTGTGGCTCGATTGAAGGCTTCATCTGCGAAGTTTGAAGTGTAATGAGATTACAAATTCAACTTTTGTCCCCTTTTCTCGCTGTGTTGAGTTAAACTGGTGTAACCACGGAAAGATTCAGAATTAAAATAAAGTTTGTTTAACCAACAGGCACAATTCTCAAAACTGAGAGAGAGCTGAGGGTTCAGTGATCCCACAAAGGCCCAGTTTGATGAACCAACAGCTGTGATCAAAGTTAAACAACTTTTTTTTTTTTTTAACCTTAGCCAGGGGTAAACTTTGTACCTGTCCTTATTACAGACAGAGCTCTGGTAAAACTAGCTGAGTTAGGTTGTGTTTTGTTCTTCTTGCTACAGGGGAAGGCAACCACGCTAATATTCCTCTGTTCTTGAAGTCAAACACTGCTGCTGCTGCTGCTGCTGCTGCTATTGTTGTAGCTAGAGTTACAAGCATGCTACTGTAAGATGAGATTTATTTGTGAAGTTTACTCTGCAAATTTACTTCCCTCAAAGTTGTTAATGGACACACAATTCAAGAAAGGGTACCTGTATACTAGGGGTGCAACACATGTATTTGTCTTGAACCGTTTGGTACAAGGCTTTCTGTTTGGTATGCATTACAAGCCGAACTATTTTATACAGTTTAAATTGTGTGAAACATCATGTTCTAAGTACCGCTGTGCTCAACAAGGCAGCAAATACGACAGATCGGGCAGCATGTTGTCTGCCCCCTCCACCCCCAAACCTAAACCTTCTACTCCAGTGAGAAACACTGAGAAGCATGTTACACTAAGCTAGCTTGTTGCAATACAGTTAGTAACGCCATTACCAGACCAGAAACAGACGATCCTCTGATAATCTACAGGTCTGGCGTTGGGAGCTATATAGAGGTTTCGCTGCTACATGACAGTAGACGACGTGATCAGCGTCACCTGAGTATTTCAAACATGTCAACTCACTGACATTGACATCACCCCTGTGCTTCAAACAATGGAACTAGACAAAAACAAGGAGCAATGAAAGCTACAAGCTAATGTTATCCCTGCAGCATTTAGGCAGCCATTCCCAACTGACTCAAACAGGGAAAAAGAAATCACTTCAGCGATTGGTACTTTACATTTATAGCTGCAGATATGAGACCCTACTCTGTAGTGGAAAATGTATAAGCTTTACGAAAATGTTTAATGTAATTTAGCAAGAGCCATTACAATATTCCTTCACGAGCCCATTCAACCAGATCATAAATTGTTCTTTGTACAAAAAGCCCAAATTATGATGTTAGTTTTTAAACATTAAAAAAGAAACAAGGGGATTTCTCTGGTATTTCAGATAGGCATTGCTTCTTTTCTTTGTACTCTTTTTTAACTACAATACCACATTTAAAAAAGAGCTGTTTTGTTTTATATGCTGCTAAGACACCCCATGAAGATGGGTCACTTAGGTGTATTTCCATCATTCTTCAAAGTCTTACTGAAAACATGCCGAACCGTGACACCACCATGTTGTAAGATATACTTTATTAATCCCTGAGGGCAAATTCAATTTTTTTCAGTCTGTTGTCATATACACACAGGCCCGAAATACACACACATGCACAAACAGGACCTATACATGCATTAAATGGAGAGATGTCAAAGTGAGGGGGCTGCCTTGGACAGGTGCCCAGAGCAGTTGGGGGTTCAATGCCTTAGTCAAGGGCACCTCGGCAGTGCCCAGGAGGCGAACTGGCACCTTTCCAGCTACCAGTTTATGCTCCATACTTGGTTCGTATGGGGAACTGAACCAACAACCCTCAGGTTCCCAAGCCAGGTCCCTATGGACTGAGCTACTGCTGCCCCTATTGAACCACACTGTGAATTTTGTGAACCGTTACACCCCTACTATATATATATATACTCTATATTGCATGGTTTAAAATGTCCCCATTTTGTGTTTTAAAGCAAACAATATAACAGTTTGCACATTACCTGTAGCTGTAATTATTTACCCTGGGGGAGTTACACACGTTACGAAAGAAAAAGATGAAAGAATGTTTTAAGGGCTGGGTAACACTTGAACAGAATTTGTTTAAAACCGCACAATAACTGAACAGTAAATAAGAAATCTTGGCCTGCCCCCAAGGCACCCACTCTGGAAAGCACTGGGTTAGTGGAGTGCAGTGCAGAAGGAGTTATGTATGACTTGTAACTGTGGACAAGAACAGAATGAGGAAACGCTGAAATGGTGTGCATCTAGGACTATGTCCAAACTAAGCTGGCCAAATCTCCATTTTGGCATTCCGTCCACACTGAGCCGGCATTTTTGCACCCAAGACTGAGCTTTTCAAAAATGCTGTTTAAAGATAAAACTGGGAACAGCTGCTTCGTGTTTTAGGGTCAACGGATAAAACTGAACAGAAACTCAGATTTATGCCTTCTCAGACACAGGTGCTACATGGTGGTGATAGTAAAAACAAACTTTTCTGTCACGTCTAAAATTTTTTGTGCCCACCTACTGATAAACGCCTCAGTAACAACTAATTGACCAATCCAATGTACCGCCCCAATCAGTAACTCTTGCCAGGTTGGACAAGCTTGACAAAAGGCGACACCAGTTCGGAATAGCTGGCTGCCAGAGTGTTAAGTTTATGGATGTAAGACAATACAGCTTCAACAAGCCAACAACAAGGACTACAGTATGTGATTAAAGGGTGAACACATGATGTTAACTTTCATGAACAAGGCAAAACAAAGCAAATTGAGGCTTCCAGTCTCAATGAAAAAGGGAGAAACCACACATTCTTTGCATGGAGACGAAGATGACAAGACTATCAATCAATATGCTCCTGCACTGCCAGGTCCGTTTTCCCCTTCTGGGAATCAGTAATGTACTCTAGAGTATTTATTAATGACTACAAACCATGTTGCTGCCCCAGTCTCTTACTTTGGGTCAGCATGCAGCCTTACAGAGACATTATGAACAAAGGAACGTTAGCCTTGATCTTTTCTGGCTGGTGATAATTCATATCATCTTAAAAATATGTCAGCAACCATCCTATATCTCTGTTTCCAAATCTCTGCAATGTTATTACAGGGATAAGGAGGAAGCAAACCTGGCTGATGTTGGTCATCTGACATAAGGCCAGTGGAATGGAGTGTAGAGCCACTGCAAAATTGATTGATCATTTTTATTAGTTGCTTCCCCAATTACTTTTTTAAACAATTAAAAAGACTGTCTGTGTGTGGGAACTTTTTTCAGCTTCTGAAGTTTTTTTTTTTTTTTTGCATTAGGCTAACTCGTCTTGATGTTGCTAGATGCTGGCTAGCTAATTAGCTAATGTTAGCTAACTCAGCAGCAGTAGCTCAGTCCATAGGAACTTGGATTATAGGAATCGGAGGGTCGCTGATTCAAGCTGGAGAGGTGTCAGTTCACCTCCTGGGCACTGCAAAGGTGCCGTTGAGCAAGGCATCGAACCTCCAACAGCTTGAGGCGCCTGTCGAAGGCAGCCCCCTCACACTGACATCTCTCCATTTAATGCATATATAGATCTAGTACGTGCATGTGTGTGTATTTTGGGCCTGTGTGTATATGACAACAGAGTGCAAAAATTGAATTTCCCTTCGGGGATTAGTGAAGTATATCTTCTTCTTCTTAAGATGAAAATGGGATATACATCATCACAAGGTATTGTGTCGATGAAGACTGTGACAGTCACGTCTTTTCACCATCTTCAAAATTTGTCTGTCTTTCAAACAAAGACTAGCTCTACACATAGCATATCTATGTAAATAGAAAGGAGAACATTGACCAAGGTTTTGCCAGTTACCAAATTTTTACTCAACTGTTATCGAAGCACAGAGTGAAAAGGGACGGGACTCAAGAATGGTCATTTAACAGGAAACGTCCATGTGAATTAGAATCACTATTTTATGCTCATTCAGTTGGGAAAATGTCAGTGAGAAAAACAAAATTGTGTTCAGCTATAGCGAAACACAATATAAGTGTTCGTGGGGAGCAGAGGAGACAGACTTAAAGTTGAAACCTCTCAAGACTCGGCAAAATTGTTTGTGCTTGTCGCACTCTTTACCAGGTGATGCTGTAGTACATTATTCTGTTCTGTGCCACTCAAAGGGGAAGAAAGAAAAGAAATTGAGTTATTTCCCTTTTGTTTTGGCTTTTCAGAGTAGACAGAGATATTTATGAAAAACCTTGTGGGTCATTTCCTCATGTAAACAGTGTTTCAGATTTAACTGCCTTTCTGTGGATGCAGTTTGGATCCTTTTTCCTTTGAAGGATTTTGTAAGCTAAAGCTCATCTTTCAGTGAGTACAAATGTAACAACAGCACTATTTGGCACCCCATTATGTATCCACACCTTTGTGGTAGCAGACAAATCCATTCCGGACCTGTCAATGCCCACATAAGCAAAATCATCACTTAGAGTAGCAAAGGAGAGTGGACCACACAACCCCTCTGGCCTCTCTGGCCTAGTTTCCCTTTGGTTTCCCAGCCAAGAGTTCTTCATAGAGCTCTGCCCACGCTCCCATCCTACTTGTCTGTCAGCTAGCTGAGATGTGGAGGTTTTGTTTTTGGTTTGAAAGTGTCTTTAATCCTCTCACAAGTCTGAAAGCAGTTGGCTGGTCAGTCTTGATCATGTGATGAAGGGTCTTTTTGTTCTCCTTTAAAGATATAGATGTGGATTAATGGTAAGTGCGCCATAGAGAAGTTGGTGGTGGTAAAAACGGATGTAAAGAGAACAATCTTAAGGAAAAATATGCTTCACTATAAGACATACATTTGCATGATAAAATGGTGTTTTGATCGTGTGATGGAGACGTGGGTGTGAGACCAACTGCACGCAGACATGCTCGATTCTCTCTCATAGATCAGGACCTCATTTAAGTTGAATGAATAAAGATTCTACATCAGTTAACCAAGTTTAGATGTCTTCACTTATTCATACACTCAACTCATGTGCACACATACACACACAGGCACACGCACACGCACACACACAGCCCAATTAGTTGCAGTGGCCTGTGCTATTAACATTCCAATGACGGGAGCTGTCAGTCTGTAACGTGCAGAGAGGGATGATCTTGTGTCTCAAGAGAAACCACACACACGGAAAGACCGACACGTGAATTCACAAACGACACATGATAAAAGCCAAGATAGAAAACAACAAAAGTAGCTCAAATGCGTGCAGATACTGTGACACTCTCATCGGTGTGAAACATGTTTGGGAGTGATGTTGAAACAAGTTAAAGCAGAATGTTCCTTGATTTCTGCAATTAGAGAACAAATAGGATACAAGAATATTTTCAGCCTGCATAAATTAAACCTAGCAGATTTATGTTAGACAAGAAAGGGTGTTATTTATGTAGAAATAAATATATCACAGCAAACCGATGAGACAATCATATCAATTTAAATTGAGCAATTTAGTGATAATAACAGTCTGGTCAAGCCCAAACACATCAAGGCTTTCATTCCAAAACAGTTTTACAAGCAGGGATTCTGCAAAACCACACGGTGCATTGGTGCCTTTCCAAGGTACTCCCACCTTAGCAAAACGACTTCAGACTATTTCAAAAGCTGCCAAAGCTTTAAATATTCACTGCTGATTACTACCAAAACTCCAGAACCTCCCCAAAAAAGATTTTTGTCACAGCCCTTAATCTCTCTTCAGACAAATCCAAAAAGAGAAGTGTTGACATGAATGGTAACAGATGGGGAAGATGAGGGATTTTTTTATATGAAAAGAGTTATCAGAGTTGTAAAAATCAAAAATTAAAGGAGAGTTAGACATTTTGGGAAGGATGTTTCTTTGCTCTCTTGCCGAGAATAAGATGAGAAGATTGGTACTACTCTCATGTTTGTACTGTAAATATGAAGCCAGAGTGGGCAGTTATTTAGCTTAGCTTAGCACAAAGAGTAGAGACAGGGAAACTGCTAGCCTGCCTCTATGAAACACAGGTGACAAAATCCACATACCAGAACCTGCAAGGCTAATAGAGATAGTCTGGGATTTTTTAAGTGGGGCTGTATGAGTTTCACCTCCAGTAGATTACAGTTGGCACGCTCGCTGTTTGGAATAGCAGCAAGCGTTCTGCCACAGCAGCTCAGCAATACACTGTTGAGAAGGGGGGATGACATCAAAACATGTTTTAGTCACTAAGTGTACCACCAGCTCAGTGGCCTAGCCGTAGAGTGTCCGCCCTGAGACTGGGAGGTCGTGAGTTCGATCCCCGGCCAGGTCATACCAAAGACTATAAAAATGGGACCCATTGCCTCCCTGCTTGGCACTCAGCATCAGGGGTTGGAATTGGGGGTTAGATCACCACATGATTCCCGAGCGCGGCACCGCTGCTGCTCACCACTCCCTCAGGGGATGGGTCAAATGCGGAGAACAAATTTCACACACTCAGGTGTGTGACAATCAGTGGGACTTTAACTTTAACTAAACTCTATACTAAGGGTTTTTTACTGCTTTACCTCTTCAGCAGACAGTCCTGATCTTTGGCACTACATTTTCTCAACCATAAACATCTGTATTACTGTGCCGCCACTGCTGCGCACTGTATTATTCCAGGGGTCTCCTGTTTGGGTGTGGTCTCTCTTCTAGTTCAAATTTCTACGTGATGTGGCCGGCCCCTCGCAGTTTTTTTTCCCCCCACAACGGCTGCGCATAAAAAAAGTGGCACCATTTTCAGGAGAGAATTTTTTATTTATTATGAAACAGGCCACATTTAACTAAAGCAACAATAAATACAACAGGGTTTTTTGTAAGTAATGGTGAATACCCCCTGCTTATGGATGGCTCTGTCATTTAGGGTGCTTTCAGACCTAGAGTTGTCTTGCTTTGGTCCAAATCAAGGACTAATTTTGTTACAAAATTGTCTAGAGTTGGTTCGTGTTCTCACGGCAGCATTTACAAGCGGACCAGATAAAATGCCTTGTGCGAGAAAGATGCTCTCGATTGGTCAGAATTTCCATGTGGGAACAATCCAGGAAGTAAACAAAACGTTGAAGAAGAGTACACTTGCAAGATAAATGTGACACTTTCTAATGTCACAATGGAGGGACAACTACGCAGGCTGATTTTAGCGCTGCTCATCGTGGACTATATTGCTGTCATTGTTCATTTTAGTCAAACCAGACAGTTTGAAAACGAGGCGCGGCTCCAACTAGAAAACAATGATGCATTGGATGTGCTGAATTTGCATATTAAGGCAGTACAGAAGGAGGTGCACATCAATAATCCTCCAGGACTGTAACATGCTCATGTTTAACCCAAACAATGTGTCATGTGCCTGCAGTTGGTTCAGATCCAGGTCGGAGCACGTTCTCACTACATACGAACCGCACAAGAGTTCGTTTGTAACCGGACCGAGACCACATCTTCAAAAAGGTCTCGGTCCGGTTGCTATGGTGAACACCCAAGTGTGATTGCTATGTTCACACCTGCCCAAACGAAGTCCAAACAATCTTGAGGTCAGTAGAACTGAACCAAACAGGGCAGGTGTGAAAGCACCCTTAGTCAGAGTGAAATTTTTAATGGCAAGCTTGATAACATAAAGTGGACCGCTATGATGCTTATCTGAAATGTGCGTGGCGGAATAATTTATCATAAAACATTGGCTATTTGGCTTCTTTGACCTCCCAAAAAAACACCTCCTCCTGCTGCTACAAAAACAATGTTATATAAACTCTAACAGCTGTTTTTTATCACACAGTAGCACCAATGTACTTTCAACACTGTACCCGCTAACAGCTACCTTACTGCTCTGTGACATGACTGCAGAAATCCTCATTTATTCCTTTGTGTCTGTGAGTGTGTGTGAGTGTAACTCTGCTGAATATATGTTGTGTCACAGGATCGCCTCCTGGGCCACAGCTTTATTTACTGACCGGGTTTGGTGTGTGTAGTGGGAACACAGCCGCCACAGATCACTACACGACCTTAATTATGTTATCAGTCAACTCTGGGTGTAAATATCCCAGAGAACGTATTGGGCCCAGTGGGAAACGTGCACACATCACAATAACCCACACATACACTCACACTCTCACACTCTCTCACACACACACACACACACACACACACACACACACACACACAGCAGCAACTCCCAAACTCTGTCAAAAGCATCCAGTCCTTCAGTCACTATTAATCACAATCTATTTTTGCCATCTGACTGATGTGTGTGTGATCGATATGTCTGAGCAGGTACAGTGTACTTCTTATTTACTATCTGAGCGTCTCACCAGGTCTCAGACAAAGAAGGGGGAGGGCGACAACAGAGGAAAGTCACTGCAAAGGATAAGTATGAGGAAGAGGGTGAGACTGAGACAGATAGATACACACTGGGTGAGGAAGAGGGGGAGATATGGAAAAAAGACAGTTCAATCATTGAACAAAGTAGCAGCTTCTCAAGGTCTGCTCTAGGCAGAGCTGCTCTGTCACAGATTTAACATTTATCACACACATGCAGTACATGCACACACAGACACATCTTGACATACTTCAGTATGAGTAGGACTTGTCAGAGTCAGTGTTGTTTATCCATAGTGAATATATGAAATATGGAGCATGGCTGTGTCAGGCAGCCTGCAGCAATAGAGCCTGTATCCGTGGGATAAATAAACGTCCTGTGCCAGAAAGAGTTCAGGTTTGTTTTCAAAGGACGTTCCAGCCAACACTGTTGTTTTGGCTCTGAGGACCTGCCTGGACCCATGCTGCAATAATAACTCACTCTTGAGATAACTTTCAATATTTTCACCTCCACCGCTGAATAGCAAACAAACGAGATTGCCAAGAAAGTGTATAAGGTATCACAGTGCACTCGCCATCCGCCACTCTTTCGGAAGTCAAGAGTTCAGACCCCATTTTAATTAAATCCAAGTCATTGGTGATTTATTTCAGGAGTCGATCACTAAACTCCACTCTGCAGATGACTGAGAAACGTGCAGAATGAATATGTTGCACATTTTTTATGACTTAATAAACACATCATTGGCTTCTGATGCCGGACACAAACTACGCCCGACTTCCTCACAGTGATGGCATATTTGAAAGTGTGTATTTTGTCTTAATGATGCGTATATTTGTCTCGGCGGTGTGTTCGTTGATCTGTAGCCAGTATTTTAGTATCACTGGCCCCGCTGCAGTGACAGTAATTACCATGTATGTGACCCTCTCCCATCCTGTGCTGTCCTGCCTAATTGTGGTTGTCACCACGACTTCCATTTAGCTCCAGATAAGAAACCGCTGGATGCCGGTACACGCAGACTTAAGTCCCTTTTCACAGAGGGCACATCAGGAAGATAAATGTGTTTACTAATAACTCTTTCACAGCCTCCATTCAGGCTGTTTAATGCCTGCTGGCTGGTGACTCATTCTCATCAGTGCAGGACAGGCAGAGGTGTGATATTACAGTGGTGTGTAGATCGGTATATATAGCTTGTAATAAAAGGCAGTGATGGAGGGTTTTTGTGACATTTTTAAGAGAGACAAATTTGGCACAAAATTATGCACCTATGCAAAACATTGTGCTCATTATGTCCTCACACACATCTGACAACATACGCTGCATTGATAATAGGGCCAGGCTGTGTGTATATGTGAATAGCCCCTCTTACACATACACTGCAAACCTGAAATTATCTAGACATTACTTGGAGAAGCTTTGTCTAAGAACACAAATGTCTGAATCATTTGCATCAAACATTAAATGGACTTTACCCTGCCAGCTCCCTAAAATCAATGAAAGGTCTGATTGAGTCCATGTGTGAAGAGAGCAGGTAATTGTCCTCAGAATTCACTCAGTGAGTGGCATGTTAACGTTTCTATCACAAGGCTCATGCCAAACCAGAAGAAAACAAACATCCGTGGGTAAAGAAGAAGGGACACTTAGAGGAAGACAGCAACAAAAAATTCTAACTGGAGAGAGACACAGGAACGGACTGACGCTGAAATTGTCAGACAAATACAAGGAATGGCAAAGATACTCAGTTTTTATGACCAAATTATGAACCAGCTACATGACTGTAGTTTAACATCACACATGAGTGAAATTAAAACCAATGAATATTAGCCTCCTGTTCAACTCCATTCAGGGCAAGCAAAGGGGCGAATAAAACATTTCCTTTGTGTGGCAAAGAAAATTCGCATCTTCACATCACGTGGAGTTCAACTTTGGTGAGCTTCGACCGGCAAAGTCACAACCTCAACAAACAGTAAAGAACTACGTGTGGAGGAGACATGCTGTTCGTTCCAATACTCATACTACCATACTATATAGTATGCCAGAAAAAGATTTAGTGTGTCCCAAAACATAGACTGTCAAATGCAGTATGTCTGATTTTTCAGCATGCAAGCCAGCATGCTTTTCTGGTTATTCTGACCCACAATCCTCTGCACAGTGGACGATACATCACATCGACTGAGCTGCAAACAGATGACAGCTCATTGACAGCTGTCAGAAGTCGCAATGATGAATGACAAGTAACTAATTACCTGTCAAATGGTGATAATATGAATATTGATTATTTAAGTGAATAAAATGATCAAATATTACAAACAACAAAAGGACATAGCTATAAAAATAATGACAGAAAACTGCACTGTTGCAAATATAACATGTTAGAATCTACAATCTGTGCAGTTATAACTTTAAAGTTAAACTACATACATTGCAAAGTAACAGCAGCAGAGGGGCTGATCTTTGTCTCTGGCAAAACTTCAGAAAGTTCAAGGTGTAATGTTATGAGACAGTAGTATGTCCCAATTGTGTGCATACCGCATGCAACAGTGTGTGTTTTTTAAGGGCAGCTGCAGTACCTACTAAAAGTAAAAAGAAAAAGTATGCGATTCAGAACACACCCAATGATTGCCGTTGTGTTTAACCAGCTGATATTGTAAGATACTGGCTACGAAAAATACAAACTGCCCCTCATGAGAGATGCTGCCTGGCTGGCAGGGAGTCAGGAGACGGACATCATGTATCAGTAACGTCACATTTTGCAGCATTTATTAGCAAGCCAGCTAACATTAGCTAGCTAGCCAGCCTTGCCCACAATCACACAAACATCCCCTCGGCAGGCAACAGTCACTCGCCTGCATTCCCTCATGTGTGACCCTGCCCTAATCCACATCATGTTCTGCCTCCTGCATGCTCTACCCAGGGGCCACCCCTCACCTTAACCACACAGAGTGTTTCCTGTAGGTGAGAATGCTTCTGACACAGGGAATATCCTGTTGTGTGCTACATGTGTGAAAGGGAAAATGCCCAAACCTGATTCCTCGGACTATGTCTGGCTTATATATGTGTCTAAAGTGATGTATAATGAGTCGTCTGACCCTTTATCTGCCCATCATGTTTGTGTCCTTACAGAAAAATGTACCATTAAACCTTGGGATTATATAAAGAGCCTTACATAAAGCCTGGAGCTAGCTAAAAATACAGAACCCAGTGGTCTTAACCCTATATATAGGTCTGCTTGTGAATTATTCAATACAAGTGAAGTCTGACAAAAAAAAAATAAAAAAATACACAAATTTACGCAACAACTCAGCTCAAGTACCCTGCCTGCCTGCTGAGATTTGAGGTCACCACTGTAAAGTGGTTTGAGCAAAGTTTGCAGCTGTAGTTTTTAGTAGGCAGTAAAAGGCAGGGAGAGGTGAAACAGAGCTGGAGATAAGCAGGTACGTCTGGCTGTGAAAGAGAGATAAAAGACAGATTCATGTTTTGTTTTCATTTTTCTGTTTGGCTCACTTTCCTCTCTGTAAATTTAACTGTTGGTGGCTGCATGTGATGCTGCTGATATGAAAACCCCTTTGCAACGGCACCCCGAGACCCCCGTGTTGTCTGGAACAATGAAATATACATGTTCAATTTTAAAAATGTATTTTCATCTTCAGACAAATGGACAACAGCAGAGGGAGATGTGTGTTCTCAAGGTAACTGCTTGACCTTGCTGCGCTGGAGGAGAATTCATCAGCTGTTGGCATTTTCTCAGCTTGAGCTTTCTTTGATGCAAACATGAAGCAGAGCCCGCAGCCCTACATGATCCCACACAATACTGTTGGCTCATAAACACACACAGACATAAACTAGATACCAATGATTACGCATTTATCTGAACATGTAAACCCTTAAACATGCTCAAACAAATTATCTCTCTATCTCTCGCCCTTTCTGTCCCACACACATATATATGCAAATATATTAACATGCACAGGCAAATAAAAGAATGCCACTCCTTTTCCCACACCTTGTTTTTGTTGCTATTCAGCCTCAGGTAAACATGAACGTCTTGTGTAAGTCTCCTAAAATTAGGTTTATGTTCACCATAGTGTCCGTGGTACGAGGGTCAGCGAGTCAAAAATTACATCATCGTGTATTTTGCTTTGCCTTAAGGCTACACAAGTTGTCACGTTTGTTTGTGCACCTCCAAACTTTTGAAGCTGTACAAGTGTGGTTTTTCAGACATGACTGCCACAAATACTGATAAAAGCAAATAAGAAAACTAACTGCCTCTGTACGCTGAGGTGGCTGACCCCCAAGACCCCCTTCTGTCCAACTGGGGTCCAGCCATGGATTACAGTTTTGGCAGGTGCATCCGGGCTGCTCACACTCCCAACAAACTCCTAATGGGCCCCACTGTGAAGGTCACCCTTTCTTGGTACCCCCTGTATGTTTGTGCGGGTAGTCGCCTCATCATCATCTACACTATAGTAAAATAATGGATATTTTTCTAAATCTGAAAAATCTGCATTTGAGTAAATATTTTGCCAGCCGAATCAAATCGCTTACAGGATATTCAGCATTTGCTTCATTATAATACATTTGTTGTTCCAAATATTTGACTCCTTTCTTTACTGGGATTGTTTGAAGTCAAAAAAGTATGTCCATGAATATTTGATAAGAGATAAGTATTTTATATATACCTATATATACTAGTTAACTAGCCTACAATTCCTGCTAGGCACAATATTTTGTTTGCCCAAACCCTGGTGTTTCGGAGAACACTGCAACTTTCCGAGCATTAACGCCTGTGTACATGCTCACAGCATGCACAGCATCTGCGGAGGCCTTTGCCACAGTGTCTTGTGCGAGTACAAGGCTTAAAGATGTATTTCACTGCAGATCAAACTAGGCTGTCTATGCAGTGGGAAGACGCAAATACCTTTTAAATTAGTGCTACATGACCAGAGAAAACAGAGAAACATGGGCTGTGGTATTAGCTTTTGCTCAAGGGGTAGAAAACCTACAACTACCAGAATGCACTGTGCTGCATTGGGCCAACAAACTCTCCCACTGGTGGGTGACTTAATGCAAGCTTGGTCATTTTGACACAGGAAACAATAAGGTGGGCAGCTGGTAACAAATGATCTTGAATTACAGTTAAACACTGAGCTAAAATATGTTCCTGAAAACATTTGAGGTAAGAAGTAGGCAACGCAGTACCAAAATCATGGTTCATGTTGTATCAGCACTAGGGCTGTCAAAATTGCTCAAAAATGACGTTCGAATATTCCTTCTAAAAATAACTCATAGGTTCGAACCATTCGAATTTTTTTTTTTTTTCGCATTATGTCCACAAGAGGGCAAACTAATACAAGGAAACATACTTGTATATGTATTAATACAAGGAAACATAACTACTTGTAGGTATTTTTATTTCAACATAAACGTCTTTGAAAACATTTACATACCTACACATTAAAACACATAAAACAATTACCTATAACATTACATTATGAACGACCGCAGACCTCTCGCTCACCCCCCCCCTCTGACCCGTGGCCACACCGCCCGCGGAAGCACTGCAAATAGCCTCGAAGCGCCAGACCGTGACATACTCGCAGCCTGCAGCGATCGTTTCGGCGTCTGGTCTATTTTCTGCGTGAGCCGCAAGCAAATGTGTCAAGCTGGGTGACGGAGACAACAGCTGGGAGCATGTGTCAAGCTGGGTGACGGAGACAACAGCTGGGAGCAGAACCACTTGTCGACCAGCGCAGAGAAATGTGCGTCTGATGCCAACGCCCACTCGCAAAGAGGACAGCTGCGGTGGTGTTTTTTCACATTCGAAGGTCCATTTTTTTTTCAAATTCGAATTTAAACTCAAATTTAGAATATTCGTTGACAGCCCTAATCAACACTGCTTAGTTTTACCATTTGAGCTTTAGTTTCCGTTTTTTTTTTTTTTTTTTACAATGCAGGAAACAGTATGGCGACAAATTACTGTTCACAAATTCTGGTATAACAGCCAGACAGTGCACTAAAATGTGTTTCTAAAGATATTTTAGGTAAAAAATAGGCAAAACGGTCACAGAATCTTGGTTCCTATTTGATCAGCACTAGTTTTACAGATTGATCGGAGCTTGGTCTGAGTCTAAGAGAGGGAGAGGGGCAGCTCTCTCTCAATCCGCTTCCTCACTCTTTGTGTGAGTGGTGGTGGGCAATACAGTCTGTATCGAGCAACAGAGATAGGAGATCTGGGTGCTGGTAATATGGAGGAAACTTTCCCAGGGTTCATTCACACATACTGCCCATATTATGCTACAAAACTGGTTGAAAATCAGCAATGTACCCCTTTAAACTGGCATCACAAATTAGAGTCAAAAACACAGAAACCTACCAGGATTTCCAGAAACAAAACAGCAGGAAAGCCGCTACCCTATCACAAAGATCGGACAACAACTAGTGCTGTGTACGGGTTTGAGAATGTGTTTTTGTGCACAGTAAGCTGACCCTGGATCTCTGTCCCATACCCAGAGGGGAGCTGACGGATGGGCTGAGCGGTAGACCACTTGGCCAAACTTGAAAGCCCTCTTTCTTGGACCCTGGTGGGTCTGTTTGTCACAGCTCAAAACACCCTGTTTGGGTTTCCTTGAGTTTTCTTACAACCAAAGACTGAGGATACAGAGAGATCCTCTTGATCTGGTTTGTGGCAGTGCAAATGAGACATCCAGGGGAGAGTCTGAAAAGAGCAGAAACAGTTCTCTTCTTCTCTTGATGTGAGTGACTCTGCAGGTAATGTTTGGCATGCTCTTGATAACTCAGGCATAATGGGAGCACACTATAGGTCCTGACACAGCAAAGTGAAACGACCCTTTGATGTAGTAGATTTAACTTATTCACTGCAGCACTGAGAGTACATGAACTGCAAGCCTAAAAGTGTCCATTGCTGTGTAAAACTATCTTAGAGCACAAGAGACTTTTCGAGGAAGAAAAAAAAAAACATTTTGGGAACATTTTAGGAACCATAATGGTTAGCAGAGTGGGCAATCCACTGAAAATTTCCATCTGGATCTCATCACAGCGAGGCAGAGAGTGGCTTGCTCTTACTGCGGTGACTGAACTCACCACACACATACACACACTAACACACACACACACTCGCACACACGATGACTCATCCTCAACAGGAAAGGGAAGTGGTGTGCAACTAAAACATGTATAAATGTGCCTAAAATTAATTGTTGTATCCTAAAAACATAGTTCAAATGTCAAGCAAACCATCTCTCTGTAGGGCATGGCCCCTTTGATATACAGCGTGGCCGCGACTGTATAACATACAACTGGCACACAAGTGCTTCATTCATACTTTCGTGATAGGAACATTTATACACTGTGTCCTTGTAATTAGAAGTGATAGTAATTAATTGTTGGCTCCAGGCTGAAAGAAGACCGCTAAAATCAGCAGCTAAGGGAAAAGATGAAAATGTGAGATATCCTTTTTTTCGTCTCTCGATCTTCTGGGCAAGTAGTGAGCTTTCTGGCCTCTACTTTACTGTATCATTTAACATCCTTCCCTTTCCCTCTGGCAAAATCACCCCAACCTTAATCCTCATTAAAGATTTTGAGGAATATATTAATTACAACAATGTTTTAAAACTCTAAAAGAAAAATACAGGGCTGAGCAATTAACTGCATTCAAATCGACACTGCAACGTAATGGAGCAAAATATTCAAATGGTTTAAATGTTAAACGCTACACAATCTGACCAACTAGGGTCAGAAACACCTTCATGTGCACCCATGCCCAGCCAGAAGTAACCATACTTGGAAAAGAGGGTGGAGCTGTGGAGGATCTGACTTGCAGACTGGGGTGAGACCTTGCAGACATTAGCCCCATTTACACTGCCAGATTTTCGGCGAATGTTGGGCCATTTTGCCGGCAAGCTGCAAGCTTTTAGACACACAGAGTCAGATGGGCGAGTTGATCCGAGGTGCCCAATTTTCCGCCTTATAGGGTAGTCATATTGGCGGAATCTTTTTGGTTTAAACAGAACGAGGCGGCATTCTGCCACGGGAGGGGCTGTTGAAGACTTGTGGGAGGAGCTGTTGATGACGCCGCATGTGCGACCCACTGGCAGTGGATTAACAGGAAACAGCTGATCGCAGGAATTAGTGAGCAGCTAGTAGCAAAAGGGAAACGCAAACCTGACAGACACTGTAAAGATGAGCAACTGGGGAGATAAGGAATTGCGCGCCCTCCTTGTCCTCGCAAACGAAGAAGCCATTAACCGTCAGATGACGGGACGGTGAAGGACTGGCCGATTTATGAGAGAATCGCCGAAGGACTGACCAGCCGCGGCTTCCCTCCCACGTTACTGTTTACATCACACGCTGAGCTACACGTTTTGTTACTTGCTCACGCCCCCCATTGACCCGAAAAAGGCACATTCTGTATTGAAAAAAGTAGGTAGGCGGCATTTTGCTGCACCCCCTGATTTTGCTTTTATACTGCCAATGCTAAAAAAAGACTGATTGGGCTTTCCTGCAAATTTGCACAATTCCTGTTTAAAAAGGGCTATTGTGTCACTCAAAGCGGCCACACAATAATTATGCATAACTTGAAGCCTTAATAAAATTCAAATGGGTGAGACCAAAAACAGTTTTTGTACCAGGCTGCAAAGATGTGTATTTCTGCTGTAAAGTTGGCCATTTTAACACGGGATCTATGGGAATTCACTTGCTTCTGGGGCCAGCCTCATGTGGCCAATAGAGGAACTGCAGTTTCTGGCACATCCACATTAGCTTCATTCTTCAGCTTAGAAGGTTGCAACTTGGTTTAGGTGCGATCCACATGTTTACATATTACATTGTTGTAAGATTACTCGCTCAAAGCAGACAGCTGTCAGATATCAAAGCACAGACATATTAACGGTAAAGTTGTCTCGTGCTATTAAATGTACAGTGTAGGTTTCAGTTTGTCCATGAATAAATGCTGCAGCTCCTCACCACTCTAAGACAGTTCCCATGTCTTGGTTCCCAACTGCTGGGTAAAGCTCACAACATGTTTACATTGAGGCTTTGAGTTTCTCAACATGTTTAGAGTGGTGGAGCTGTGGTCAATGTGCACTTTAGTTTGTGTGATGTGTTACTCTTACTGAGTGGAGATCAGAAAGATTCAGATTTACTTTTTATATCTTAAATGTCACACCTAACCTCTGAAGTGCTTTATTGTTCTTTTTTTCCCAGATTTTAAGTAAGTTAAAATGGCTATATTATAAGTTTACAAAGCTTAAAGTCACAAGATATAATATTCTATCATGACTGAAGGTTTGTTAAGATTCAACAGCTACATAAAGATATGCTATTCACAACTATTCATACATCAGTTTATCTCATTTGATCATAAAACATAGGCCTGGCTCATAAGAAAGAGCAGTTAATACATTGACTGTATTCAGTGCTGTGTTGGGTATGATATAGAATAATTTATTGCCTGTGTATAGTGAATAATACAGAGGATAAGGAACTTCAAAAACTGAATCACAATTAGATTATTTTACCATATTATTCAGCCCTGTCAGAAACACACTTTTATCCCTACAGTCCACCATACGCTAGCTGGAACCATGAGATCCAATAGCTCTGTAGCAACCCAGCTATTTATTGACCACCTGTTATGCTGGCTCTACACAAAGCACATAAAAAAACCTCATATATTTTAATGAAAGACTGTATTTGTACGGAGGAAAAAAAATCTTTGTCTAATAAAAAGTGTTGGCAGTTCCTCTGTTAAGTTCACCAGTCAATTGTATTAAACACAACAGCGTAGACACTGTGTACATGTACATGCACTATACATGCAGAAAGTGGCTAAATATAGATTCTACTGTGCACTTTTGTGTTTTTTAACGGAAACATTTGTACTCAGAGGCAGGCTGCAGCCACAGAGAGGGAGAGCTGGTGCAAGTGAACATTTATCAGGAAGAAATTAGAGAACAGAGAACAAGACAGGTGGAAAACATCGACTCTATTTGCTCTTTACCCAGCCACTTGACTTCAAACAGCGCACTCTGCTCTCCTTTTTTTATAGAACGCCCTTACTGAGAGATAAGAAGGAAGATAGTGAGGAAAACAGTACATTAAGCTTGCAAAACAGGGCTCTAGTCCTTGCTATATAAGAGGCAGTGAAATAGGCTGGAGGAAGAACAGGAGGAGAGATGCTCCCCTCCTCAGCCACAGTACTTCCCAGACAGAAATATAATTGTATGGATCATCAAAGAGCTCCTTCCCACTCACTTCCTGCTTGCTATAATTAGACCTGTGCTCTCACTGGCAGTCACCGCCAGATTTGGGAACCCTCACTGCCTTGAGCCAGCACAGACACACAGGTCTGGGGTCAGATTCAGAGATCCCCCTCTAGAGGATGAGGAAGTTCTTTGAGGACGCAGCTCTGATCTAGAATCTCATGCCTCGGGCAGCGTTTATCTGGACTGTGAGACCAGCTCCCTGACGGGAACCTGAGGGACTCCAGCACAGTTCTAGCCAGCAGTCATTAGGAAGGTAGGAGAGCTGTAGTGAGAGGCGGAAAAACACTCAGCTAACAACCACATGGCCTCAGTCACACAGACCTGAACCAGCGGCCCTTTGTGACCCCTCATAACTCATACTCTCACACACATACACAATCCAGATCCTTAAAGAGGGCATAACAGCCCAACAGTTTGGAAAACCAACTGTGTGACCTGCAGCAGAGTAAATTCCCATGTATCTGGCGTGACGCTGCATGTGTGTATGCATGTGCGTGTACGCAGGCATGAACTTGTGTGTGACAGAGAGAGGTGGAGCTGAAGCTTTTCTATAGAGCGAAAGCAAACAGTCCATAAAGAGGCCCTGCCACTCTCCCATTTCAATGTAAATGAGTCTGACTCTGTAAGGGGGTTAAAGAACTCTCTAGGGGCCTGGCGACTACCACCGCTGGGGTCACACATGCACATGCACACACACACCACACAAACACACAGGCACAAACATGTACGCACACACGCACATTCTGAGGCAAGAGGCCCAGATAAAGAGCTCAGAGAGCCTGTCAGAGTGTCAGCTCCCATTAGGCCAAAGGCTGTTGTGTGTGTGTGCAGGCAGGCGTACTGCTTTTTACATTTCATTCAGCACACACACTCTCTTTTTCTCACACACACATCCTCCCAGAGCCGCCCCGCCTGGCTGACATGCTGTTTCAGACAAGACACACAAAAGACAACGGAACCCGCCTGAAAAGACAGACATCTCCTACATTTCCTACATCACACGCAGCGGGAAAAAGGAGAGGAAACAAAACAAGCACTAAATGATTTTAGATGAGCAGAGGTTGCGCCGAAAAATGTGGAAGCTTTCAAGGATTCCCTACATGACTAACCTCTCAAGCGAACAAGAAAGTAAACTTCTACAGCAGCGATGCATTTTAAGTTTCCAGTTGCAAACATCAGAGTGCAGTATTTATTTGTTATGGCAATGTAAACTGTGATGTCATGCCTTATTATACAGTAACTGAGTGGAGAGTGGAGACTAAACCACATCTGAGAGAGGGAGGCGGAGGCTGAGAGACTCTGAGAGGCTGCGTAACCTTGGTGACCTACACAATTAGTGCTGCACTCCCTTGGCTGCCTGTGGCCAGCAAGTTGTGTAGAGCAGGATGGGGCTGTTAGGACACAAACAGAGAGGACAGGACGGCTGATCTCCTCCCACTGAGCCCTCAGAAGCACGTTACAACCTGACGGGGAGGGGGAAGCATGATAACAACAATCAAGAGGGGCAGAAAGATCAAGAAAGAGAGTGAGAGCAAGAGTGAGAAAAATCTTTTGAGCCTATATTCAACCCAGACTCCTGTAAATAAAGATGCACTCTCTCACGTCTCCAGCAGCGCGTGCCCTGACTCAGCTGACTCAGCCAGGTGTGTCAGTGTGTTACAGCCCAAAGCGCTGGCATGCTCGGGCAGCAATATCGGCTCTGCCCACATAATCAACAGTGTCAATGCTGAGCAGAATGGCTGGAATGACTTGACGTCTCTTTGTGCTGCTTTTTTTGTTTGGATCCCTGGTCTTTAGATCTCACCCTCCTTTCCTTCAGTCTAAGTCTTTCATGTCCAGAGTGCAGGCTGACAGCTGCAGCTAAAAACAGTCATCTGAAAACACTGTGCGCTTGATCTAGGGGGAACTCCAGCCACCACAAAACATTCATCCTATACTCACACACGGCTAGTCATGCTACTGACACACATCTCAGTCTGCCTCCCCTGCCTAATCACTCCTTCTGTTCAAAAGCTTCAAACCACAGCCCAAACCCCCTTAGGCAAGAGACGGATTCGCAAGCATACAGTCAGAATCTTTCTCGTACACATGCTCACAGTGCTCATTACTGAGTTCACTTTTCACCCACATATATCTTCCCCAAGTTTAGGGATTGGCTGTGCATCAGTCATGGCACTACATGTACACACAGGCTCAGACCGGCGGGCAAATAGACAAACAAACACAAAAGAGACGTACACAAACTGCTCATTACGGAATTACTGCTGACTACACGTTCACATGGGCTGAGCAATACCCACATGATGCATTAACTTATCAAGACCCCGCAGGTCTTTTAGGGATACATCCAAGACCTTAGGAGAGAGTTGAGGAGGCCAAGTTTCGCTATGCGCCCTCATACTGATAGACAACTACAAATAAAACCTGTTTTTGAAAGTGCTTTTACTTTTCTGGGAGTGAGATCAAAGAGCCTGCAGTAATAAAGCTGGCAAGAGCTCATATAAATCCTAAGATATAGCTTTTCAAATTAAGAATAAGAAAACATTAGCAATTTTGGGTTGTGTTTGGTTAAACTTTTCTAAGAAATCATGTAAAGAAACAGGAAAGAGGTTCAGTAGATTCTATATGAAGTATTTAAACAGACCGAATCACCGTGACGTCACACTAACTAACTAACTAACTGCTTGGAGATAGACAACTGTCAACTGACTTCAAATGCAGAGATACCGAAACTCAGCAAACTTGTTTTTTCTGTTGTCATTTTCAGCTGTAACTGTAACGCTTTAAGGTATATAGTTACACACGGAGGTCCGACTTCTCTGACGTTTCTGCTGTGCTTATTTTATGGTCTGTGTTGCTTGCCCAGCGTCTTTGATAAACCACATCTACCAGCAAGGAAGCTGCAATGTACTTCTGTGGATGGGGCAGCAGCACAGCATAGCTTATTTTAGCCACCTAAAAAATCCATATCAGTTTAAGTGTACATTATATCTGGAATATGTTCTCCACATTACTTTAACACTGACCAATCAAGGCAGACTAGCAACTCCCATCTTCAGTAAAATTAATGTTTTTGTCAATGGAGTCTGGTGGCTTTGAGATAACGGCTTCGGTTCCCCGTTGGAAAACACTGTCTGACAGCAAGGTAAAGCAGTCAAAATATTCCAAATATAGCATACACTCAAACTGATATTGATTTTTAAACCAATTACAGCAGCATTTGCTCAGCACTGTTTCTTTTTATGAGTGACAGAGGGGTTTTCTACTCAAATTTACTGTAAATTAACAATGTCATTAGTGACAAAGTTACAGCTTTTTTGATGCTACTTAGTGGGTAAAAAAACATTAAATTTGTACCCACTGGAAAGAGAAGTTAAAATATGTTTTGGGGTCATGTAGGAGATATGGTTAGGGATTAGGGGTGTAAGAAAATACTGATACACATGAGTATCGTGACATTATGTTTTGTGATACTGTATCCATTCTAAAAAATACCATTGGTCCTTAATAATAGTGTGCATGCAAAGCTTTGCGGGAGTGGTTCATTTTGGTTGTGTTTAAACCCTCAACTACTGGAAAGCAATGGTGTAATCAATCTTCACCTTCCTCTACTCCAACATAGCAACATATCGCTGGCATGTTACAGGGACTGTGATGAATACAAATGCAGATCCCACTGTTCTGATTGCATAAAGAAGTGAACTTTTTTACTCAGGTTGTATACATATGTTTTTGAGTTCTCTATACCTTTGGCTCTCAACCTATTTTGTGTCAAGGGCCCCTAAATTGATACACATTAGATTACAGACCCTGATTTGATAAGATATCACTTGAGGGACTTCCATCTGTAAAGATTTAGGTTGTCAGATATCATGATAAGACACTTGAAGAGATAACTGAGAGGGAAGTGAAACCTGTGGTCAGAATAATCACTCTTATGACCCTTACTCACATTGGGCTCACTTCTATAGTCCATTAAATAGTACAAATACACTATCCCCCATTATTCTGGGGACCCCCTGGAACTCCCTCAAGAACCCTAACCTCTGGTTGAGAGTCACTACTTTCTACAGACAGTTTTCTGAAAATTATATTTAAAAAGAAAATCACCTTGCTTACAGTACTGCAGTTTGGAATTGTCACCCCGTATCCTAACACCTATCATATCGGGAGATTCTTGCCAAGATACAGCCCCATTAAGGGTCCATACCTCTTGGCGTCAAAAACAAGTTTATTATATGAATTCAGACTCAAAGATATGAGTCTGTCTGATGTTTAGAAGTTATAATTAACTTTCAAAACCTGGCAGAAATCCACATGCTTTTTTAAAGCTTCATAATTCCTTCTCTCATCCACAGACCTCCATTCTGCTCTCCTCCAGGCTCTCCACTGTGCCGCTCTGCTGAACCAACTCTAAAACCCCGCTAACCTCACTGTCACACAATACCTGTTGTCTCTGCCATTTGGCTGCAAACACAAGGACAAGCTATTGCAAAAAAAGGCTTCCATTCAGCTCTGTTTGTAACAAGGGCAAGGCTGATGCTGTGAGAAAGCAGCAAGTCAGCAACATTTAGCTCTTAGAGAAATGAGAAAGCCCAGGGCACTGGCCACTGGCCCAGCAGCATTCCTGCCTATGAAGTATAGATAATTGTTTTGAGAGCCCCTGTTGAGGGCCGCTGTCTCATTTCCATATCTCCATAGCGGTGGATGTGATATAGTGGTGTGGATACCATGATCCACTGAAAATGGCAGACTGTATGAAAACCCTCTGACAGCTACATGCTGGTTAGCTCCTCTCTATCAAGAAAGGGTTGTGGGAATTAGCAGGATTTCAGAGAGATAAAAGAAAGGGGAAGAGACTGAAAAATAAAGAGGTAAAAAAAAATACAGGCAGACAAAAAGAAGGACGTCAGACTGGGAGACAGAGAAATGGAGAGAGGCACTGAATATAAAGCGCAATTACTTAGGATAAGGCTCATTGGTATGACTTATCATCTGCTGGTATCCATGGCTGCAGCTGTAACCTTTGGTAAATGACTCTACTTAGTCCACGACACGGCCACGAGCCCAATGGGAGATAAAATTAACATCCCACAACAACAGAACACTGACACACACACATGCACACTTAAGTGCCTCTGCAGAGATAAAGACACACACCCATAACATACAGAGACAATATTCATTATTCAGTCTTCATCGGAGGAAATATCCACTGCTCCCTTTCTATCACCTGACTCAACAAACTGGGAGGAAATGTGATATAATGTAGATTACTGGGATATTAAAATATAAGAAATGATCCCATTAACAATGCCTGGATGGAGAGAGGGGAGGAGGCAGAGATGGGAAGACTTGATTTAACTTGAGGAATGGAGGCCACGGAGGAGGGGCTCAGAGGGGGAAAAGACTTTATTTAACATGCAGGATACCACTTGTCTATAGCCCCAGGTAGGACAGAAACACAGAGCTAAGCTACTTCAGCACTCCATCCACCAGGAAAAGTGCAGAGGAAGAGTTTTCCCTCTAATGGAAGCCATTAATTATCATATAGCCTTATACTTTGCAGTCATCACTATCTTAAGTTAAATCCTTCCAAAGCGAGTGTGTATTGTCAAAGATGGGGTTTTTATTCTCTGTAAAGGGTCCGTCTGTCTTTCCGTAGTGCACTTAATGGCCTGTACACACTCCGGACCTGTCGTATTATGGAACTGACTGATGTTATCAACAGATGAATGGCCACGTAGGTTAAAGGTCAAGTCCAGCTCCGTTGTTTTGACTCTGAAACCCTGTGTGTTCACTCTGCTTCCTCTCCCCTAATCCCCACCAGCTGTATATGTGTGTGTGCACGCGAACATGCACTTATGTGTGTGAGGCTAATAGAGAGAAAAAAATAGCTTAAGTCCGTGTGGCTTGTGTGTAAAGCTGTGTGATGCTGCCAAAGCCAGATGACTTACCAGAGAAATGAGTTAGGTTTACTTAATTTAAATATAATCTACCTATGGGAGACATAAGACGTTATTTTTATTCAATGACAGCTGGCATCCAGCAGGAACAAAGAAATCTATCGAAATATTCATTTGGCGCAACAGGAAGGAGAAATCAATCCCATAATAACAGAGCACTTAATAGAGTTCCATTAAACCGACTCTTAGAGCCGAACAGAAATGGCCACTCCACTGCGGGAGGGCACAGAGAGGCCACACCGTTTTCACCAGGCTACAATTTAGACTGAATAAAGTCATGCTCCATTTTCAGCCAGTCCTGACAACTGCTTTTTTAAATGACACCTGATACCCTCGCCCCCCCACCAACCCCTAACACCCCCCTTCCACCATTCAGCTGGAGACACACTTGAAGAAGGGCATGCGTAGGAGGGGGGATGAGCAATGGATGAGTGGTGTTGTGGAGGAGTGTGTGAGGGGTCAGACGCCAGGGTTGCACATCTCCGTCCCGCCACCACACACGATTGTCTCCAAGTGTTCATGGCAGTGTGTGTTTCACATTCCACCTGGTCACTGACAGTCAGAGTGAAAGTCTCGCACATATTACCAATTCTTCGTGCCGTAGCCGCAGTGGTGAGTGTCAGTATGGAGGCGTCTAAAAGCTCTGCGCCAGTGATAGATTTCATAATTTTCGTTTTTATAGTACAGACTCACAGACAGAGCTTGAAGGATAATTCTTTTTTATTACAATCTGAGACTTGCTTTTGTAGTTTTGGCCATCATTCCTATCAATAACAATAACAGTGTACTCAAAGTTAAATGCTGAGATCGGGGAGCACAGCAGAAATGGTAAAAAATAGCCTGCTGCAAAAAGAAACAGGAGCACTCAGACAATCCACTAAAACCCCAGTTTAGACTTTGTTATTTGGAAGATAAAATTAAGACAAATGGTAAAAGCATTACCCAAACTGTCTGTTGTAAACATCCATCACAGCTTACAGACTGAGTCTCTGGTTTAACTGAACTGTTGGCTCTTTTACAACCTGTACGGTCTAGTGTCTGTCGCCATAGTTTTAGCGGTGTGTCCCGCACCGTCGGCCTTTGCTGGCTGTTTTTTGGCCAATTCAGCTTGGTGAACTGACGTTGAGGAAAGCGGAGCCCATCTGTAAGTGAAATTACTATGATTGACAGTTCAGCTCAGTGCAAGACAAGAAAAAACAAAGTGAGGAACGCAAACAACTAAACTCAAAAGGGCATGAGATCAAAACAAACTGTTTATATGAGATGAGATTATGCTTTTAGCCGTTGAGCTCTTAAGCTAAAACAGTTCATTGTTGGTGGTGTTATTGTTTGCATCCTTTCAACATCGGATTGTGTTGTTAATGTCTTGAATCTGCCCTGTCGGTCTTCCAATTTCCGTTTATTAAGATGACTACAGGCTACCCCAACTGCTGCTATGGAGAGTTATTTCCTCTCACACAGGCGCTGAATGTACGTACTAGTGGCCGTTGGCTGTAGCCTTTGCGGTGTGTTTAGGTGCAACTTTTTGCTGAGACCAACAGTTGGTCTTCATCCCCACTAGTTCTCTGATGTCAGTTTGGTGTGTCTTGTCCTTTTGTTGTGCGTGTTCTCAGATTGCTGAGTCTACCATTATCATGACCGAAATAATGGCCGAAACAATTAAAAAGAAGACCAGAGTTGTAGAAAAACACACTTTTTCCATTTGCATGACATTTTCAAAGTCAGTTCACCAAAAACTATAAAAAAGTCATACTTTCTCGCTTGGGAGTATTTACTTGCGAGGATTTGTGCAAAAAATGTACATGCGTAAAAGAATTCTGTCTAGCGCTGACGAAACAGGACTGACGTACAATACCATCATAAATCCAGGGACATTTCACAGGAAAAGTGAGTCTTGCGCCATTCTGCATCCTATCTGATCCCATTTACTCATCTATCCCTTGATCCCCTGAGGAGTTGTGACACAGAAGCCGGGAAGCAGGAGCCGAAGCATGTTGGAGCTGGTCAAAAACCCCAAGTGTGGAGGCTGGAAAGTATTAACCCTGCAATGGCTGGCTGGAGAACTGGGTGTGCGCTGCAACATGGGTCTGAGAAGGAGAGATTTCCCTGTTGGTGTATGTTAATTAGGCAAGAGTTAGTGGGGCCTGCTACAGCTTGTCTGATGGCTGACCTGGAGAGACGGGATTACCTTCTCCAGCTGCTCTCCTCCCTGCTGTCTCTCCTAATGCCACCTTTATTAAAGGGACAGGTGACGCTTGATCTCTATCTCTCACTCATCACAATTGGGCCATTTGGTAGTAAGGTGTGTCACAACCAACTGGACATGGAGCATGATTCTTGTCATTTCCTCTGGCCCCCAGCTTGTGTGGACACCTGGTCTGGATGAAGAAGCCGATGGCATTTCTTAGAGCTCGGAGCTTAATTCCCCAGATTAGCCTACACAATCCAGCTAAGGGTTAATCAGCATGTGGCATCACATCCCACCAAGGCAACCTTTATGTACGCCTACTCAAGTACAAATGCGTGCTTGGATAGGAAAATGTATGCTTACAAACACAGATGTAGAATCAAAATAAATAAAGATCAAGCACTAGCTCGACAGTCCTTCCAATGATTCATTTCACTCGTAATATATACACCATGTGTTTGCTCTCTCAGAAAAGTTTGTCTGCCACCTCTGAGAGGCAGAAAAGATGCCATTTGCAGCATTTATGGTGTTTTGCTGACATGAGGCATTTGCTCGCCCCAGCCTGTAGAGAAAGTCCCTGGATAAAGGGCTTTTCCCTTAAATCCCTGATAGCCTCCGAGCTCCAAGGAGGACTTAGCTGGCGACTGACAGCCAGGATGGGAGGTGGGACAGGGGTTTGACGTTGGGGCTTATGACTGGTGCGCGGGTTGGGTAAGGGGGTAGGTAAATATTTGGGCCATCAGTTGTGGTTTAAGTGCTGCCTCTGGCATGTTGGGGGTCTGGTTGGAGTCAGAGGTATGGCAGAGCAGTCACAGACAAGTGGCTGCAGGACATCCCTTCGGTTTTGGGATGTGCAGAAGAGGCAGGGTCATCTTGCTGTTAGGTCAAACGTAAAATGGCCCAATCCCAGTACACCCTTTGCAACTCCCACATAGCCCCTAGCCCTCTGTTTTGAACGTTCACTTTTAGGGGTAGAGTGTCTCAATTTGGGGGAATTTTGGGGGGGATACAGGGGTAGGGAAAGTGTTCAGCTTCCACAGTGAGGTTTTTCAGAGGCAAACTTCAAACTGAGTTTTATGAGAAATCATCGACACCATGGCTGCACAAGCAACAAAAGAAACTCACATATGTGTTTTCTTTGTTAATGGAGATTATAAAATTACGAAAACCATCTTAATATATTAGTTTAATGTTGTTAAGTGTATTATGGTCCGTTTCTTCGTAACAAGCATCACAAAGGAAATTGCTAGTATGCCAATGTCTTGGTAGCTAACTAGCTAGTGAACGTTGCATTGTTATTGCAGATTTGTACAAGACAGCCCCGCATTTTGACATATTTCCATGTTACATTCTTCCCCTTTGATGGCACATGAAGCCTGAAATTTTCCTAAAATCCAATAGCAAAGTTGCTGCACTTGTTCTCCAATAACAATTCAGACTGGCAGGGTAGGAGCACTGGTTGGTAATGTTAGCCTACAGAGCACAGCTAGTGGCCTGATAATGAAGCAGTGTTCTTTTTATTTGACTGATTGATGGCATGAAACTTAAGTTGTGAAGAAATCCCTAGGGTCCTGACAACCGCAAGGCTGCCTGATGGCCACGCAAGGGAAATCCCCACAGCAGAAGACAGCAAAACCCAACATCCAGCAACACTTGTCACCTCTGTTTACATAAATGCCAGCATCGACAACTCCCAGTGATGTATCAGTGTGGTGGACGGCTGTCCCATTTCACAGAGGAAAATTTTGACCACTACCCCTTGTAACCCTGCTTAGAGGGGCACTTGAAAATTAGGGGTAGGGGTAACAATAAGAAATGGGATTGGGCCAATATCATTCTGGAGACAGTAAATTCTCTGTGGGCGGGTGCAGTTGGCTTTCCAGCCCTTGAATGGCACCTTGCAGCTGCCCCCTGTGTCTGTCTGTCTCTCTGTCTGTGTCAAATGCTGCGTCCGGTGGTAAGGTCAAGAGAATGCAACAGCTACCTCCCAGCACGCCCAGCACAAGCTCCTACACACAGCTGTTCACCATACAGTCAGTACCACACACAGCACCTGTCTGCATGTGTGTGCCTATGTGCATGTCTGTCTACGTATGTATGTGTACCAGCCGGATCGCACACACAAGAATACTTCAGAGCGTGTGAACGGAGCAACCTCTGAGGCTCTTCCTTTCCTGTTCACACTTCAGTCTCAGCCTGCTAAATCCTGCTTCTATCCTCTTTCACCCTATATAAAGTCATATCCTTCCTTTCCGAAAATGTCGACTCCTCCGTTAGCTCATTAACTTCATTACTGAGAACGTGACAAGGTCTTGGATCATCCGCGCGGTTGACTGCTATGTTTGGAGCATTCATTAACTGAGCTACAGTGATGGATTTTAGCAGAGATGTTATGGGATCAATGCAGTAATGAAGGGCATAGTGTGTGGGAGGAAGCATTTATTATCATTATCAGAAGTAATAAAACTTTTGCCCCCTGACAAAGGCCTCCCTCCCACACCAAGTGAATGTCAGTGCTAGGCTTGGGCCAGGAGTACTATCCTTAATTGGTGGTAGCATTGTCCTAATGATGTCAAGGTGGCAATGCATTAAAGCCACGTCATCATTCATTTCATACATAAGTCCGAGGCCCACCGTGTGACCATCAGATCTAATCCAGCAACATTTCATATAGCTCTCCTACGTAAGCGTCTCGATAGCCGGGCAGATTAAAACATTTAGATGGGAACTGAAATGGGATCAATAAATTATGAGTCGAAAATGTCACGTGTGTCACTCAATCATCAGCAGTTCACGTTGATATGGCAGCTTATCGCAGGCTGCAAATTACCCACAGCACTGGCTATGAATATGATTAGCATTCTCATTTTCCCCGAGAAAACTCTAATAAACACAATTACATTATATCACAATTTATTTCATACCTTTCCGCGCATTTCCTTGAGTAAATGTGGCAGTCGTCGGGATTGCATCAAAGCAAACTAGATACTGTAATTTCCTTAAATTTAGAGCAGAAAACAAGTTATGACAAAATAGATTTGCTTCCCTCCTTACCTCATCTACAAAATAATCTCATAAAAAAGAGAAAGCTGAAGGAGCAATATGTGCAAACAGAGCACAGGTCATTTCACTGCAAATTACAGATATATGTTTCAGTCCCAACTCCAGGCGGCGCATTTAACTGTCAGCTATAAAACTGGTCACCTTTCTCTGACCTTTGGTTAGAATGAATTTTCTATAAAAGCAGCTGATGAAGTAAAGTGGGCGGCATAGTCGTCAAACCTACAATCTGTGACATGCAGCTCACCTAAAGAGCGGTAATAACATAACTTTGACATTTGGATGTAGTTATGAACTCTTAAAGTCAAGCTGAACCTGTGGAGTCACTTCCTATCACTGCAGAAGACTAAATACTTTTTGTGTAATTACAATTTTCACACAAGTGGAGATTAACGCTATATCCTGAACATTTTTTTATTTTAATTCACCTTTATATCACCTTTAAAAAACACAGCAGCCTGAGACAAATGCACTGAGGTATCACAGATAAAGTGTTTCATGTGCCGTATATTTCATGTTTCAACATGCCATTTGGTGTTTACTCTAATCCAAAAGGCTGAGCACCAGAATGAGTGAACAGATTTTTGACATGGGTGGCCCTGGTGGGCCTGGCTGAGTTGAGGATTTAGAAAAAAAAAAAAAGGTCTGAGTGTAGATTGGAGGACACGAAGCTTCTCAACAGGACTGCACAGTCAGGTGACAAATGGTGCCCCAGGCCAGCCAAGTGCCAGAAATGGCCTCTTAATCAATCAGAGGTCACCATGGAGCCTCAATCCAGACTGCCTTCACCCTGAGAGGCAGCCATCTGATAGAACACTCAATGCCAAGCCGCAGAGCACACAACCTTTTCTCCTAGTTAGCACATCACTGCTGCTGTTAGTGTCATCTCATCAGTTCTGAAAACTGGACCGCTCACAGCAGAGATGACCCTGTTTACGCTTGTTGGACGATCAGATCATACAAAATACAAGTGTAAAAAACTACCAAGACGCATTAGCCTTGTTTACATCAAGCAGTCGGCTTCAGTTCAGTTTATTACACATCAGAACGGTTCTTTTTGTTTCCATTGTCAAAGGTTAGAAACACTACCATCCATTAATTGGTCAAGAGAGAATCATCACTCTTGCTCTACAAGGACTCAGTGCACAAACACACTATTTTTTAGTATCTCATCAATTGTGACAAATACTTTAACACTCCAGCCTTTTCTGTCATGCTCTGAAAATGTCTGCCTCCCACCCCTTTTTGTGGACAATCAACGAGGTGCAGACATTCCTCTGCATTGAACAGAGCAGTGATGCGGCTATTACTATCCGGTAACAGCCCTGCCTACACTAAGAGTACTGCCTGCAGTGGAAACACTAGACTACCATCTAGGATTTAGGTACATGTCCGTACAGGTTACGTACTGGTTCTAAGGGTACTATACCGAAAGTGTGGCTATTGTCATCTGATCACTCAAACCACTTGCTGAAGTGGTCTCAGACACAATTGACCACACATCCTGATGTGTCCCTGACGAGGAGGTGGCAGGAAAATACGCCATCAATGCAGGATGAGGTGGTTATTTTGGTGACGGTGCACCGACAATCTATAACCTGCCCATTTTACAATGAATTAGATAAAGTGTTGCATGACTGTCTGTTGAGACATGTCGGATTCTGTTGAAAGTGATGTCTCCATTGGTAATGACACAACTGCTTACGTGACTGGTGAGAGTGGGGATGTAATAATAACTGTGTGCGGGGCCCTTTGACCTTCTAGCTCAAGTGACGTAGGCAGGAAAGAAATTGAAACACAAGTGGTCAGGTGATGATGCTTGACAGACACAGATGTGAGTGGGAATGTATCTTGGCTGTCCACTTGTATTCAGATCACCGAAATGCATCTTAAAACCAGAGTATTTGTCTTTCTGCTGCTTGTTCATAATTACTGTAGCACTAAGTCAATTGAGCTGTTCTTGATATATTTAAATTCAACAACTTTTAACTTTGTACCTTTTGTTATACTGGATGTGTCTCCTTAAAGGGATACTATGCAGAAATTGTTGCCCAGGAACATCCTGACCGCAGAAAAATAAGAAGAAAATAAATAAATACAGGCAGAGGGCACAGTCTCTGCAGATAAATACATCACCACACACTTCTAGTGAGTCATAAGTGATGATTGAGAGAGTTCACTTCTGTATGACACAATTTTAGAAAAATCATGCATAGTATATCTTTATCTTGCCCTGTTGGGTTTTTATATTCTCAAGTAATTTAATTAGCTAATGGTAAATGGCGATGTTGTCGTAAAACATCCGACCCTGGGGTTCACTCCATCTTTGGCCTCTAGCCCCAGTCTTAAGCCTGCCGCCCCCATCCTTGACACAGGGCCATCTGTAGTGGCATTTCAGGCAGTAAATAAGGGAGTGGAGGATATTGAACTCTCTGGTAGGCCCAACCTAAGGCCAAGCCCTCACATTCTCCTCTGCACCCCAAGGCTCACCCTCGCACACCCCCTGGAGTTGACCTACACACTGCAAGGTCCCCAAGGGAGCTTATCAGGCTTTGGGAGCAGCACAGGCCTTCTGTCCTCTGTCTTTCCCCTCACCCTCCATGCATATCGCTCTGCTTCCCACCATCACCATCACCATCTATCTCTCCATCTCCCAACATCAATACATTCATCTGTCCGTCCCCACTATCAATCCAAACACGCTCTCAGTCTCAAAGACCTTTGTCATTCACCCATCTGCTCCACTTCTACTCCTGCTATGTTTGTAAATATGTCTCCATTTACTCATCTATCCTCCCATGACTTTAATGTCATTTGTTCAAGAAAAATTGTTTTGTAGTGAAATTGTAATTGAAGAATGAAAAATAAGGGGAAAACTGTCATCTTCTTTTTGTTATATAAGTGTGGAACAACAGCAAAATCATGAATTATCCATTCAGCATGCTTGGGTTGGTAACAATTCACATTAGTGGCAAAAATAATGACACTGCAAGTAGATAGAGAATTGTCAAAGCCAACAAAAGTGCACCAAAACCTATTAAAAACCTACTGAAACAGTGTCACATTGCCATTACACCCATGATAAAACTGTCAGTTCACTGGAAAAAAGACCAATCAATATACCCACCAATCACCAGAGATCCATATATGTGTTCAGCCGTCCTGACACTCAGTAACTGTGTTGGCGCAAACCTTTCGACACATTGATCCATCCATCTTTCCCCTATCTCACCATAATAGATGCCCGTGCTGATTCAGTCCCCACGGGATTCAGGGGACATCACACAGAAGTAACCGAGGACTGACAGAAACACTGAGCGGCGAGATTGAAGCATGAGAGGCCAGAAGAAAGGGACTGAAAGTCACATAAATGACAGACTAAACTCTATCAGTTGAGATAACCCTGGTGAGATTGAAGAAAAATAGAAAACTATAGGGGGCCTGAGGAAAAAGAAAGGTTCTATCCAATGAAGAGACTGGATATCGAGAAGTAGTAACTTCACAATAAAAAAAAAAAAGAGGAAGAGGGTGGGACAAGTGAGGGACAAGCGGGGACAAAGACATGCAAGAAGTGCCAAACTGAGATCAGGCAGATCAGCAGTGCAAACTAGTGTTTCCTGTGCAAGTATTGAGATGCAGATCCTACTTACTGAGCTCATAATGGGGGCTGTCAGGAGTGTGTGTGTGTGTGTGTGTGTGTGTGTGTGTGTGTGTGTGTGGGTGAGGATGTTCGCTTGGGAGAGATTCTCACACATCTGCTAACCTGCTTTTCTAATGGGGTGCAAATGGGCCTCCATTGTGCGGCCTAGCAGACCTGGTTGGAATGACCTGACACGTTCAATGACGACTTGAGCTTTGCATGCATACGGGAACAAGCCCTCATGCGGATGTTTGCATACATACGTAGACTACTAATGCTTATGTATTAGCTGGATGGAGCCCAAAGACAAAAGAGGATAAGGATAATGTTTAATTTTGGAGATTTATTGTGTTTATAGTGCACAATAATGTTTGAAACCACTAAATATGACTCGTTTTAGGCCTATTGTGGTAGGTATATCTATATTAAGAATAATTTTGTAGCTAAATAGTGTGATAGAATATATAATTTATGACTCTGTGGAGTTATTTGACATAAATGTGAAACTTTTTATCTACACCGTCACATTTATATTTCTCCATTTTTCATAGAAAATGACTTGCATGATGTTTTGCAGAAGCCGAAGGAAGTCTGAGCTTCAACCATCCCTCTTAAATCCAAACATTTCTAAAGCTGTGTTTTACTAAGCAGCCACAACTCAGCTGAAATGATTTTTACTAGGCACTCTTGCTGACTTGGAGTTGGGGGATGGGGTTTAACAGAAAAGAGGGGGGGGGGCAATACGGGGTCACACAGGAGGAGAACCGGGAGGGAGGGGGTCGCTTTTTCTTTCTCTCCGGGCTCTAGGAAAGAAAGGAAGGAAGCCAGAGCACGGCAGAGGAGCCCAAACCAACTGAGGAGAGATGGATGGTGGGGGGAGGGACTGGAGCAAGAGCGCTGCTTATTGGTAGGCTGTGGCTCTCTCTCTGGATGGATTGACTTAACACGGGTCGAATTACACCATTTGCCGTGCATTAGTTTGTTTTTCTCCCAGCCAGGAGAAGTTGATTCACTACGACGCGCACAATCATTTTTTTCTGGATTACAAGCAACACTAAAGGATACAAAAATAAGCAATTCAGATGAGGTGAGTTTCTTTTGCCGCTACGTGGACATATATCACTTTGTTGCGCCGCATTACGCAGTGAAAGTCGAGGGGAAAACTAGAGAGGAGAAGTCTTTGCTGGGATACAAAATATCCTCTGACCACGTCGCTATGCTGCTCTGCAAAACTGATGGTTGCAGGACAGAAATAGTTCAGGTCCGGGCTATTTTTGCTTATGCTTCAATTCAATTTACGCTTCATTCATTCCTTTCAGGACGCATTTATGTGTCCTGCTCGGAAGCGTCTTTCCAGCGCTCATAAAGCGGTGTAACAGAGGGTAAACCACATCTAAAGTCACCTCTTCATTTGTGAGACAGTATGCTCTCCTATTGAAGCTGTCAGAAACCTTTTGTTTTAAGTTCTATAGTAGCATTATTAAGCCGTGTATCTAACTTCAGTTGTGTGGCTGTAGGGATAAACAAGCACGGAGAAGAGTTGTGCGTAAATGCAGTTATTTGTTTTATTCTGGTGGATATATGTGCGATGTGACGCTCTCCGTCAAGTCCACACGCCCTCTATTATCTTAACTCAGTATTAAATCAATGATTGTACATGAAGTCGGAGCGCGGCGGAGTGAGGATAGCGCGTCGTTAATGTTTATGCCTTTTCCCTCTGGTTTCCAAAGTTAATAGTAGTGGAAAGGGGGCTGGTGTGTCGGTGTATGAGGGAGGGGGCTGTGTGGTCGTGGCAGAGCTTTGAAGATCAGTCATCAGAGCGCAGGGGCCCGGGGACGGAGACAGAGCAGCCAGTCAAAATGCTCGTATGTGGCGAGCGGAGCTGAAAAATCTGCGCGCAACTGGATAAAAAGAGAAAAGTGGGGTCCGGATGGAGCTTTAAAATAACAGGAATATTACATGCTGGGTGTTTTCTCTTAAATGGATTACCAAAGGAATATGACATTGAGTCGGATTGCCCTATTCATGAGTGAATTCGGACACACAAGGTAGGTGTCCTCGATGTTATTTAATTATAAGCAGTGCATTTTTTTATTTCTATGATACATTATGTGTTTTATTAGTGAGATGGCCCTTTAATTTAATGAAGGACACATCACTGCTGGCTTCTATGCTGTCCGGAGATCTACTTTGTGAGGAAAATCCATACAAGGGAATCAAGATTTAAAAGTATTTAATTGAACAGAGATGTACTGATTTACTGAGAGTAAAAACTGAGCCATGAAAGGTCCAAAGAAGAAAATTCATGTGTGCGTATTTTGCCACAATTTCAGTCATAATAGCTCTGTTCTTCTGCTGTGTATCGTTCCGAGTTGTGTTTAATTGTCCAAGGCATAAATTAAAGTGGTTCTGACACAAAAATCAACTTGGATTAAAGGTAACCTGCACATGATTGTGCGGAGCGTGCAGGCAAACACAGTATTAAACAACAAAAGACCAGTAGGATGGGCAGTTTGGACTTGAAGGGCTGTTGACTGCTCACTCCACTGATGCCTTTAATCTTTTTAATGCATTCCCAATTTCATTATGGTATTCTTATATTGGATAATAAACCGGAGAAGCGCTCGTAACCTTTTTGGAGGCAGAGCAGAACGAGAGCCCAGCCCTGTGCATGCATTAAGTGCCGTGGAAGCAGTTAAAACGCAGCCCCATCACAGTTGTCACTCCACCGCTGTCCCCCGCGTCTTTGTTGTCTTTTGTATGAGTCCTACATGTGGGCTAAAGGGGTTCTGAAAAAGATTTACCACGGATAAAAAACTTGAATGCCTTCTACGCCCCAGTCCGCACAATGCTTGCATTAGAGCCCGGGCTGCTGCATGGATTGTGTGCGCTAAAGAGGAGCGGAAGATCCCCACGCAAAACTTGAAAAATTACCAGCGAGCAAAGGAAGAGAAACAGAAGAATTATAGGGGGTGATAGGGTGAATTAGAATGGTTCATCTGCTTGATAAAAAGCCATGTAAGTGGGGGCAGTTTAAGGAATTGTTCTGCTGTGTCTCATTAATTAAGGAAATTTGGCCAATTGAAGTAAGTGAGCAAAAGGAGATGAACCAATTAAGCAGCCAATGGGCTTATTCTGAAGTCGGTACTATAGACTAACCTGGTGTGCCAAAATAAATCTAAAAAAAAGTGTACAATGATGTCTAATTTTAGTTTGTCTGTGGTCAAAATGCATCTGTGCAAATCTAAATCACTGCAGTCCCTTTATAAAAATAAAACACACAGCACAAGTGGACATTTCCCAGAAACTCTTGAGTGTCTGAGCTCCGTCACACATCCAGGAGAACCCCAGCTTACTTACTCAAACTACAAACTTCACATAGGCAGGAGCACAACACTCCGGCCAGGTTAAAACATCCGAACCAGCTGTGGGTTGGTTGACAGCACAGCTGGCTGGTGTGTCTCACTTCGCCTCACTGATCACGGGGTCAGAACTCAGCGACCAGAACGATCACCGTTAACCTCCACTACAGCCGGCTGCAACCCCGGAACCACTGTCACTGAACCATACAGTGATCAGTGTTAACCCTTTACACCATATGCCTAAAGTGCTGCTCAGAAACCACATTGCTCATTGCTAAATTGGTGGAGTGATAAAAGTTTGACCCTGTGTGCAGCATTTGGAGTCCATGTGTTTATGTAGTTGTTCCCTCACAACCCCCTTTTAGGAGCCCCAGAACAGCTCTCCTAAACGTAGGTCCACTGACCGGGGGTGGGGCTCTATTGTGTTGACTAGCCCAAAGCCCCCTTTGTTTCCTGGTCACACCTGCAGCTCAGCCCCTTTTGTGCTCTACTATAGCAGAACTACTGCTGAGAACAGCCTTTCTCCTGTTTCACTCCTCCTCTCTGCAAGGTAGAGAAGAAAGGGAGGGAAGCACGGTTTAGGGTGGCACAGCCTTCTCCTTCTGCCAAATCTCTGGAGCAACAAGTCCAACCAAGCCCCTCACAAGTGATCCTTAGGTAAATAGCACGCGATTAGGGGTGGGGGTTATTACAGGAGTGGGAAAAGGAGTGGTAATCATTTCTGGGCCCTGTGTGGTGGCTGCTCTAATCATCTGTCTGACTCACTTTCCTGTGTGGCTGCATCTTGATTACTTTGTCAGAGACAACCGTGTCATAGGACATATCCCATTTTGGACAGTCGCGCATGCTTACACACACATTTTAGACAGAAGTGTGAAGAGTGCCTGAAACTGAACTCCTGGGCTATCTGATTTCCTGTGCTGTTAGGTTTTCAGATCAGTACGGTGCAGAATGACAGGCCGAGCAGCCTCGAGCAGCAGCAGCCATTGTTCTGCTGGGATTACATCCACCCATCACACTCGCACACAATTTACGAAACCTCACGCACTGCTGTTGTTTGTCTTCCTTTTATTGGCCCCAATTCCTCCCAATAGGACTCCCCTGCAAAAGTACATCCATTCAGTGTTGCAGTGGGGGGAGAGGTTATGGCTGACATATGCCAGCGAAAACACAGCTAAGAGGAGAATATGTGTTAATCTGTCATTTTGAGCTCGGAACACTAAATCTTCAGCTGTAACTACCAGAATTGGGCTACGGACCCCTACACCCACCGTCAGTAGAAATAGCAATCCGCCAGACCCCCTCCCCCCCGCTCCCCTCCCCGTGTTTAACACCATGGGCCTGAGCCAACAACATCAGTGGGGAAACTGCGTGGTTGTAGGACATTGAAAAGCCTGTAATAACAGAGGTAGAGTGAGGCAAGGCTGAATGGCACCGAGTTGCGTGACAAGCCCAGCATCTCTAGGCTTGTTGAGGCCTATATGTGTATGCACACACATACACACCCCCACACACACACACACAATCATACACACACTGGAGGGCAGGAACCAGAGAGCGCAAAGGAATAGTCAATAGAAAACATGCTGGGCTCACTAGAGATTGAGAAGTAATTTTAGATCGCTGACCTCTGGATGTCTTCTGTTTCTGTTTTACATTAAAGTTTCTGAGGAAAGCCTTCGCCTCCGCAGTGTGGCTATTACCATGCAAGGAATCATGGGAGATCGAAGCTGGGCCTCTCGTCGGAGCATTTTTCTCCTGAATTGTTTAGTGGGGGAGAATGGCAGGAAAAAAAGTGGTGTGTGCGCTTTACGAAGAGGGGCTATAGAGCAGGACTCTAAATTTTGACAACCAAGGAAATGATTTACCTGTGAACACCGCCAAGTCTGGGCTGGAAGCACAGCCTGCAGCCTGTATGATAGCACTATAGAATTGAAATGTGGAGCTTGGTTTATTTACCTTTCATAGCGCCTCTTTTTTTCCCTATTGTTGTGTGTTTGGTATCTATTCCTGTCCCTGGCTTCTCCTAGAAACTCAGCAATTTATTGCTTGGGTTTTAATACAGCACATTTCTTGGTGTGAGGGCGTCTGAACCAGGTAGTAAAAAAATAGCAGCTACGCTTTTAAGGAACACCACTGTCTCTCTTTGCAGAGCAGTGTCATCATTTCTCGTTTAGATTAAGTTGCTGACAGTTGTTCTTCTGTATAGATCTGGGAGCCCGTGTGCATAGATCTGTGGAGTGTTTGCGTCCAGAGATTCATTTGTATCTAGATTAGAGTTCCTACTCTGGCATCATTGATGTCTGCTGTTATAGGATGAGATATATGCCCTCATTTAATCTTTCTATTTTGTCAAAACATTCAACCCGTAATTTCACCATTAAGTGGACTAATTGAGATGAAGCGATTTCTTGTCCAGGCCTTGCATTACTTAGTCATAATGACATTGCTCTTTCAAAGGCCTCAGTATCCCACAGAGTGCTGAATAGCCATGATTACACATTGTTGATGACTAAAACACGCTGGCATTACTCCGCTTCCATCTCCACGGCTTCCATTCTTTTTAGTGACACATCGTCATATGGGAACTGTTCCGACTCAAATTGGATTATTAGAGCCTGGAAAACTGTGCGCTGTATATCAACATGTAGGCTTTAAGGCAGTGCTGCCAATTTGTGAACTATGTAATTCACATAAACTGACAAAAGTTGACTGATGTAAATTACTGCTGTCAGGTAAACACCTCATCCTGTCTCATTTTCTACTTGACAACCGTTTGTGTTATAAAGTGTTTTAAACTAAGCGTTTGGAACGATTTAAAAGGTTTTTCCACAATTTCCATCTACTACAGGATGAAGGTGACCATGTGGTGAGTTACAAAGTTCTCACATGGCTACAGTGATATGGCAAAACCCATAGATTGCCTCTGCTGGCTGTTGATCTGCCACGCTTCCTGTGTGGATCAATCAAAGCACTAATGGCTTGGCAGGCAGGGCCCACAGACAGCACTGGAGCAGGTGTGCTTTGGGGCTAATTGAAAAATGAGTCAATACAGTGTGTGTCTGTGTGTGTGTTTGTGTGCGTGCACATGCATCAGTCTTTGCATTACACCATTTGAAAGAGTGATTATGTATGTGCAGCCGTGTGTGTGTCTGTGTGTGCGCGTATCCCAGTGTGCTCCCAGCTAATCCATCCCTCTGCCTGTGTGACGTCTCCCGGTAAATTGTTTATATCCGTTCAGGCTTTGCCTGCATGAATAATTTGTTTGCCTTATAAATATTTGAATGTACACCGATCATTAATATGCACAGACACAGTCTGTCTCTAAAGCACTCCTCCACGCACTAACATACACACTAAACTCCTGCCACTCCCACAATGAATTATTACCAATGTAGTTGCTGGTATATCATGTCTGCAATCAGATGCAGTACAAACTATTAGTAACAAGTATTAATACTATGTCAAAACAACTGTACATGACTTTATCCTCCTAAGACAAAGATGAGTGAATCACTGCTCTGCAATAAAGCACCCCCGCCCAAAGGAAAGGCTGGAGCAATAACAGCCAACAGAGCGCTAATAGAAGTCAGCTAAGGTCAGAGCAGAGGCTACACTAGTGATGGTGATGAAGTTGCAATGTGCTGATTAGTGTTGAGCCCGACCCAAGACAAACCAATCGTAGCACAGATGTACAGAGACAGCAGGCCCGCCACGCTTCTAACAGAGTGGACTTCCGCTGCATCCAACACACACCGAGACACCCCACCGGTCACTTGGCTGACCTTCCCTTAGACAGCAGATGTAGGGAGAAGTAGAGGGGAAACGCCAAGCACTGCCACTGAGAGCTCAGTCATCAATAAGCCTGAGAGGGCATTATGTGCGCCTTATGTTTGTGTTTCACCAACACAAGAAAACTTCACTGCTGATATCATCTTTTTTCATTCTTCTGAGTTTACCAAGGGTTTGGCTTTGGCTCATAAGACTACTGTTCGCAGCAGAAGGTTAAATATAACATGAAATGTTTGACATGTCAAGAACAAAAGCATGTATTTTGTGTGCGTTTCCAGGTAACATCTCCACTAGAGTGAAACAGGAAGTGTCGTCTGTGAGCAGCCATGGGCCAGAGAGCTGCGCTTCTGCTCAGTGAGCTGCTGCTGCTGCTGCTGACAGCCTCACGCACTCTCCTCGCAGTCAGCTTCCCTGAGGACACCGTACCCCTCGATGTCGTTGACGCACACTGTGAGTACACGCACCCAATATGAGCTCAGCAGGGACGAGGGGGGTAGAGATTACAATTGCTGCAACGTCACTGAAAAAGTCAACAGCTATATTTAATATACACTTTTTACTCAGGCCAGTCGCATGCGGAATAAAGACAAATACCGGCGGCCTCCTTATTCCAGTCGTGTCAGCAGTTCAGACACAAGCATGCCATGCTCATAGTAATAAAATCAATCTGCTGGATGGTCAGTTGAGGCATTAAGTGGATTTCATTTTCATCTCTGTGGTGTGCTGGAAGAACAGAGAGATGTGCTGACATCGGCAGCCATTATCTAACGCACAAACACAATGACACGCAGATATAATTATACAAAATACACTGTAGGTATTTTTACTGTACCATTACCTTAATTGCATGACGATTTGTATAAAAGCACACACACACACAGAGCATATTTCTTTAATCAGTACAGTGGAGTTAAATGTAGCAAGAGCCGAGTGTGGTTTATCCGCGCAAGAGTGTCTGCTCCCATTTCCCATTAACAGCATGTGTGTGTTGTCTTCACAGATTCACGGAGGTACCCTGTGTTCAGAGGCAGGCCCTCTGGCAACGAGTCACAGCATCGCCTTGACTTTCAGCTGATGACCAAGATACAGGACACTCTGTTCATTGCTGGCAGGTAAACCCAGCACACACTCACTATTTCCATCTCTTTCTCTTTCACACATTCCCCACACCAATATACTCAGTCACTCCTTGGCAGGTAAACAGTGGCGTAAGGGGGAAAAAAGCTCTTAGTGTTATTGGATCTGTGGCTTCTAGGCCTGCATTTGATGTATATGGCCAGTATTGATCGAGGAAAGGCGTCTATCATGCCAGCCTGACGCTCTGTCAGGGATTTCTTGGCATCTTTACATGTCTTTTTGGTATTTATGGGCACTGGGATTAATCTGACCGCCAGCACTAATATTGTAGCAGGAAATCAAGTCGACATCTACAGTATAAAACTCCCACCTCTGGAGCCCCTATAATCATCTCCACATGTATCACTGGCGTCAGGTGGATCCTCCTTTCAGCCAGTTTAGGGTATTTGCATGCTTTTACTAAAACTGAAGCAAAATGTCCCCAGCGGGTTTATAAAATTTGATCCCCATTGGTTTTGTCACATTTTTTAAGACTAACGTATGAGCAAAACAATAAGTAATTGTCGATGTTACAGCAGGGAGCATTTTTGGGTTTTCTATAACAGGCAGTTGCATAAAAAACCAAGTTCACCATGCATTGTTGTTAACACAATGTAGACATTTAAATTTTGGTCTCATTTTGACAGAGAATGACGCAGGTTTTGAAAAGAAGAAATTGGTTTGCCTCAGATTCTTTATTACTGTGAACTAAAAGTTTGTGTGTTTCCCACCGCAAGGGGAGGCTGAAACCATCGTTCACAGTAAATGAGATCGTCTAATGACAGGAACCATTTAGAGAAATATTCTCCTAATGGCGAATAAATAGAAAAATTGGGAAACAATGCAAATGAGCTGCTGATTATGCACCACAGTTCCTCTAAGAATGAGAAAAACAAGAAATGGATAAACCATGTAGATGTGTTGAAAATGGCAATTTTTAAATGGAGAATTTCACCCTGTTATTCATATTAAAAAACACAGATTTTTATTTTTAAAATGGCGAAACTGAAAAGGCTGAGTTGTATTCCTGGTTGTGCTGTATCATTGAGCTGTGTGTGTTTTGTTGTTGTCTGCCCACAGAGATCAGGTGTACCTGGTCAGTCTGAGAGAATCCTACAGGAATGAGATCATTCCTTACCGGGTAAGATTCTCGCCACAAGCTGCTCTCTCAATCCACAAACACTAAAAAGGGCTCCATAGAAAATACAGAGCCATTCATCACAAACTGGACAGGTTGTAAAATGAGAGAGTGGAAAAGGGAGGACTGTGTGAGCGTGTGCACGAGTGTGAGTGTGTGTGTATTTAGTGTGCCGTGCGTGTGTCTAATGCTCCATGTTGGGGTTTTTACAGAAGCTAACATGGCGATCGGGCCAATCTGACAGAGACATGTGTGCCGTCAAGGGAAAACACAGGGTGCGTATAAAAAGCCATTCACCTTTTGTTTTCTATTCCACCACGTGGACAGAGGATTAAACATGTGAGCAGAGAAGCTGGCTGCCCCTAAAAACGCTGTCCCATGTTGGGTGTCTGTTTTCAGGACGAGTGCCACAATTTCATCAAAGTGCTTGTTCCCAGAAACGATGACCTTGTGTTCATCTGCGGTACCAATGGCTTCAACCCCATGTGCAGATACTACAGGGTCAGTATCCAGTGCTGGAGCTTTGCATGCTCAGATGTGTGCAAAGGCACACACACACAAAATGTTGACTAGGATTGTGTAAATATGCTTCAAGTAATTTGGGTAACACACCCTTCATTTTAATTTCTTGTTAAATACATTTGACTAGACCAGGTTGACTGATTTATGTGTGTGCATGTGTGTTCCTTCTCGCTGTGTCCCTTGACAAAACTCTCTTAATGTGTGGGTGATTGTTGTGTTGCCTGCAGCTGGATAACCTCGAGTTTGATGGGGAGGAGATAAATGGACTGGCACGATGCCCATTTGACTCCAAGCAAACCAACGTTGCCCTTTTCGCTGGTAAGGGTCAAACACACACCCGCCCACACACAGTTAGTCTTGCCGCAAAAGAACTAATGGGTTCCTACTTACGCTCTCATTATCACCTCTGTGTCTTTGCCACGTTAAAACGGTGCCTGCAGCGATAACAGCTCAGCCAATCAAGCCGTTTAAAAGAAGAGAAACAACAAAGCATTGAAGTGCAATATCTGGCAACTCTACACCTTGTTTTATTATTTTTTTATTTTTTTTTTTTTTAGAGGGGAAGCTGTATTCGGCAACTGTAGCTGACTTCCAGGCCAGTGATTCTGTCATCTATCGCAGTATGGGTGATGGATCAGCCCTGAGGACCATCAAATATGACTCCAAATGGCTGAAAGGTAAGCGATTGCCTCTTAGTCACTCTCAATCTTTATTTCCCTCTCCCCTCGCTTTTCCTGGGGATACATGCGTCTACCTGCCAGCTAGCAAAATGCCCACGGTGCCTTTGCATGGTGTATGTATGTACGTGGCTGTCAGAGCTGTTTTTAAAGTGATAGAGAGCTCTCCTGCCTTGGCAAGCTCCATGGGGATATGGCCTGTTCTCTCCCAGGCAATCTAGGTCACCCCCAGTCATATACAGCCTTGTACAAATCCCTGAAATATTCAACATGCACAGTGGTGGTGACGGTGCAGAAATACACTTCAACTCTCTGCTTCTGTCTCTCCCTCAGAACCTCATTTCCTGCACGCAGCAGAGTATGGGAATTATGTGTACTTTTTCTACCGAGAGATTGCGGTGGAGCACAGCAATCTGGGCAAGGTAAGACAGTGCACCTGCCGTTTATAATGCATTACATATTCCGCACAGATACAGTATGCAGGCCTTTATCCAAAAAAAGGCTTACACCTCCCTCAGTGCATGTGTGTCTGCCTCAAAATGGCCCCAGTGGTAATGGAGCCCATTCAGGCGATGACAGTACATCGCATTAGAATACACGAGAAATTTTAACAGCCAGTGTTTGCTGGGAATGTTCTACTAATGTAAGACCATTACACAGCGAGAGGATTTGTCTCCCACTGAATGCACGCTCTGCGTCTGCCTCTACCTTCGACACATGCAGAGGGCATTAGGAAGCTCTGTGTTAGAGGCCAACTTCAGATTTGACCGTGCCTCACCCTGAGCGGGTCTGGCCAAGCCACAGGAAGCCAGTGTCCTCCATCAGCCACCAGCCAATAAATATTTCAACCCTACTAATGCTTTGGTGACACCTGGCCTCTGATGGAGCTTTGCACTGGTGAATAATTAAAACTGTCAAAGCCAACTGCTTCACACACTTCATTTATACTCTCAGCTTTGGTAATAAGTGCAATCAAACGCACGGCGCAGCATCATGCCGGTCAAGGCTGTTGGGATGTGCTCTTTTTTTCAAGTGTTTGCTCCAGTCAGGGTGAACAATCTCCACACACAAAGATAAAGATGAAAGTGTTTGTTAAGTCGTCTGTCTCGAGTTGCTACAGGATGGAGAGATGCATTATTCAGCATGTTGAAGTGTTTTTAGTGACGTTCACTCATCCGCCTTCCTCTTCCACCCGCCTCTGTCCTCTCTTAAACCCCCACTCCTCGCAGGTTGTGTATTCTCGTGTTGCCCGTATCTGTAAGAATGACGTTGGGGGTTCGCAGCGGGTGCTGGAGAAGCACTGGACATCTTTTGTGAAGGCGAGGCTGAATTGCTCAGTGCCAGGGGAGTCCTTCTTCTACTTCGATGTGCTCCAGTCCATCACTGACATCATCAACATCAACGGAGTTCCCTCTGTGGTGGGTGTGTTCACCACACAGATGAACAGGTGAGCCACTGGTAGTTGTTAAATTAACCAATGGCGAGGGCAGATATAAGAAAGTAGGAATCATACATAGATGTTGTACTAATGTATTCATTTCACCCCAGCATCCCAGGGTCAGCAGTGTGTGCCTTCTCCATGGCGGACATAGAGAAAGTTTTCTGGGGTCGGTTCAAAGAGCAGAAGACTCCTGACTCTGTGTGGACTCCATTTCCAGAGGAGAAGCTGCCCAAACCTCGGTAAAGATTTAACTTTTCTTTTCCCAAGAAAAACTCTAAAACTCTCCAAAGCATACAGAGCAAATAAAGCAAAAGAAAAAAAGCAATGTTTGATTTTAAACCTGGCTTTTCTTGAGCAGGTGGCACTTGACTCAGCGGCTGTTTACCGCCTGTCAGTTTTCCCCTTTTCTTAACCCTTCTTTATCCAAGTTAAACCCAATGAAATCAAATCTTTTTCACTAGTAAGGGATGAAGTTATTAGCTTTGACCCAGCACACATTCACCATCTGCTGATGATTAAATTATTAATCTGGCATAATTAGACGCGTTGCATATTTAACCTGTTTACAGTCGCCACGTATATTTGTAGCCCTGCCCTGTGTCCAAAACACAAAGTCCACGAAGCACCTCATTACCCCAGTAAATCATTAATGGAGGATAACCATGCATATGTATATTTTATGTTTCCAGCTGAGGCCTTTTTGTGATCCTAATAAGCACCTGCTCCTCCGCCCCCCCACCCTCTCGTTGCACTTTTCATCCATTTCAATACACGCTATTATTACTCCCTGGTGTGTGATCGCATAGGCTGATCTTTGACCTTTTGCCCTCTGTTCGTGTGCACCCTTCATCCTAGACCCGGGTGCTGTGCAGGTCATGGTCCAGCTGCGTCCTTAAAGAGCTCCATCGAGTTCCCGGACGAAACCCTGCAGTTCATCAAGTCCCACCCCCTGATGGACACAGCTGTGCCTTCTATTGGGGATGAGCCTTGGTTCACCAAGACTCGCGTCAGGTAAACATTACCTCAGTTTTGGATCTCTTTTTTAAATACATTAGTTTTGAAAACAAGTTTATTTGAATGTTTAACCAAATGCTGTCTTAAAGGTCTAGTGTGTAAGATTTAGTGGGATTTAGTAGCATCTAGCAGTGAGGATTGCAGCCAGCTAAAATGTTATCCAGATAGGATTCCTTCAGTGTTTATTGTACAGGAGTTTTTTACCAGGAGTCCAATTATCTGTAGAGGTCTCTTCTTCTCCAAAACAAATAGACCAGGTTATTAAAACCAGTGAAAACACTGAATAAAGCAGTTTCAAGTTAAAAATCAGCATTTCTCCGATGCTATTCGGCACATCTCACTCTGGCCGCTAGCCCAGCATCAGCTAATGCATGCTCACCTTTTTCTCTGATAACTAAAGATCCAGACATTCAGGAGGTTTTTACCAGGAACCAGATTATCTGCAGGGGTCTCTTGCTCTCCAGAACAAATAGACCCGGTGATTTATATGGATGAAAACAGTGAATAGCTCACTCTCACATAACAAAACACAACTATTTTTATTTTCAGGTGACTGTACACTAAAAAAACATGCTTATTGTATTATTTTCCATCTGTGCCAATATATCCCCCTAAATCATACACACTGGACCTTTAATGCTCAATGCAGCTCTCCAAAAACTTTACCTAAATACAATGATGTAAAATTAACAAAGCTATGTATATATTACAATATGACTTAGGAATAAACAAATCTGACAAAGCATTTGATGCAAACATTCAATACTCAGTGCTACGGACACCTTCAGGTCAGAGCTGTAAAAGCATTGAGGTTCAATAGCCCATTAATAATGTGCCGCACATGGAGCTATCACTATATACACGTCTCCTAATTTACTGTGGCTTACTGTGTAATCCAAGAGCTGAAGCGATGTGTGTATTCAAAATGGCCTCTCCCATTTTGAATGGGATAACCCCCACTGTGAGTAACACATGCTCTTCTGCTGTGTCTGTAGGTACAGACTGACAGCATTGGCTGTGGACAATGAAGCAGGACCTCACAAGAACTACACAGTGGTGTTCATCGGGGCCGAGTCGGGGGTTGTCCTCAAGGTTTTGGCCAAGACTTCCACCGTGTCTCTGAATGACAGCCTGCTTCTGGAGGAGATGGATGTCTTCAACAGGGCCAAGTAGGAATACATGCACTTTTCACCCTCTGTCTGTCTGTCTGCCTCTCTTCTCTTTTTCTCTTCCCCCTTCTGGCTGAGGAGTCAGCAACTCTTAAAGTGAAGCATCCTGGCACAGATGTCTGTCTGCATTGCACAGTATGTGTCTGATTGTTTTTTTGTGCTTATTTGTGGATGCGAACGCACACCCTGCCGTGTGTTAGGGGTTAAAACCCTGTTAAACTGTGAGGGAAAGCTTTATGTGACTTCTCCACCTTACAAGTGATTAAATCTACTGAGACTGAAACAGTAGACACACGCATCTGATAAACCGCTGATCAGGTTTCTCTCTTCCCCTCCCAGGTGTCTGTCTAACCGTGAGGACGACAAGCGTGTCCTCTCGCTGCACGTGGACAAAGACGCCCACAGCCTGTATGTTGCCTTTTCAAGCTGCGTCATCCGTATTCCCCTGAGTCGCTGTGAAAGGCATTCTTCCTGTCACAAGTGAGTGACGTGCAAATGCGCATGTAGGGGGTTAAAATGTGCTTTGTACGGTCGGTCATAGGTGTGTGACTTTGTTGTTTTGCATTTCAGTAAAAACCATAAAGGGAGTGATAAGAACTCAGTCTTATGCCTTTTGGTTAATGTTCAGTCAGTCACAAATGATTATAGTGCACTTCCCAGAATGATTAAACCTGGAGTTCTGATGGTGTGCGTGTGTGTTTGCATGGCTCCAGGTCCTGCATTGCATCAAGGGACCCCTACTGTGGCTGGAAGCCTCACGGGGCTTGTGAGAGGATACAGCCTGGCGTTTTGTGAGTTCAAGCTTTCAGCTGTGATATAAAGTGCAAATATTATAGATGAGAAAATAAGATATCAAGACTTTTTGCTTCTCTTTGATTAAGCTCCCTATCTTTCCATCTATTCTTTGCTTTCTTTTCAGGACTGGATATGAGCAGGATGTTGAATTTGGTAACACAGCCCACCTGGGGGACTGTCACGGTACGGATCTCATCTCCATTGTCATGCCGTCTATCCTGAGACATATGCAAATACACACACAGATACACGTACACTGACACACACATGCACACATGTCAAACTCATCTCCACACACATCATGAGCCTGCACACTCACACCAGTAACCACTCCAGTAACTTGCCCCTACATAAGTCTATGTGTAGTATTAACACACACATCTGCATACAGTACATGGCCACCTGTAACTTATGCCACCTGTGAGGCAGAAACATGGACATGTACAATTAAGGGTCATGTTCAGCTGGTGCAAATGGTAGAGGTCTGAAGATATCCTATGGCCAGAAAATGTGCCTTTGCTGATTTTACTGTAAAATGCCTGTCCCTTCATTTGTACCAACTAAACATGACCATGGCTGAACCTCAGTATTGATCAGAACCAGAGGGCCTCGAGTGACTCCAGTGAGAAACGGACACTGCTAGCGGGTGCTTTATATCTTTACTATTTAATCAAATAAACTGCACTCTTAGTGTCTCTTAGGAATTTTAGTTTTTACCTCTGAATTCCTTTATACTGATTTCTTGTCCTTTTAATTCTTTTAGCGTTTTTGGGCACTACATCAGCGCCAGATTACAAATCATTTGGCGACCCTACCTCTGGTTAGTTTGATCTTTTACTCAAATGGTTTCTTTCCTTGAGTTCAGCATCTACAACCCTGTCTTTTCCACCACTGCCACCATTCATCTTTTTCTTACCAAACACCTCCTGAATGCTAATGTCACCTGCTTCATTTTCATTGTCACAAACAACAGACTCATGGGCGACATCGGTGCTCTATCTCAGCACAGATTCACTTTCTCCCTTTCACTCATCACTTCCTGTTCCAATCCCTCTTGCATGTCCACCCACCATCCCGTGGCATCCTTACTGTTGTGTACCAACTCCTCTTTGAACCTCTCTTTTGTCCCCTTCCAAATTGTCTAAACAAAATACAAAAATGTACTTTCATTAGTCTGTGAATGTGAACTGTGATCAGGTTTGTCCACTATTTTGTCAAACACTAACCCTAAAAGTGACCCATTGCCCATCCCTACTAACCGGGATGATAACAGTATGCTTCACCCACGTCTGCACAGTTTGTTAACAATTTGTTTGTCACCACAGACATGGAGTATTCATCAGCGCCAGTCACTGTCCACCCCAGTGGGCCCATACACCCCCCAGTACTCATACCCACTCAGAGCCCCAGCTCTGGGCCTGGTCCAGAGCTCTACGGCTCAGGCTTTGTGCTGCAGGATGACCCAGCCACCTCCCATTCTTTAGACTCTATCCCAGGGGGCCAAGAGGGTAAGGCCCGCAGGGAGGCAGCCAACATGCTGCAATGAGCCCGATCTGATAGCTGCCAACAACTCTCACTAAGCCACACTAATGTGAATCTACACATATGCAAACACACACGTGCACACATTGGCAGCTATGTAGGGTTTTCATTAGACAACATGGCAGATACTAATTTCTTTATCAAATAGACTCTTTCATACATAATTTATGTTGCTATACACATTATATCTTCATGTTACTATTGTTTTCTTTCCTTTAAATTGAAATTTCCGTATGTTCTTTCTTTCTTTCTTTTATATTATTTATTCCCAGTTTTCTAATCGTTAAGCCTTGCACTCTCCGTTCTTGTATTGTTTTGTTAAAACATTTGTTTGAATTTAGCATCTGTCTCTGCCAGTATAGATTTTTAACCCTAGCTCTAGTTAACAGTTTACCCTGGCTGGTAGATCATTGACTGGCCCTGCTCTGCCACAATACTGTTGTGGCCGCACGGTGGATGACTAACTCTTTCAATGTCTGTGGTTACTAACAAACTTCCAGTAGAGAACACCTTGGAGACCAGCACTGCTTCTCTTTTCTCTGAACACCTTCCTGTTGGTTGGTCTCTTGATTTGGCTCTCCATTTCAGAAAAGAGTGCACTCCTAACCCTTTGGTATCGGTTAAACGCATGACAACAAGCCTCTAGTGGAATGTGGATCAAGGCAACACTTTGAGTCTTCCCTTCTCAACTAACATAGCACTGCTTCTTATAGATGGTGAAATGGATGTGGGTACCTAACAGCTTCTGCCAACTTTCACCATATTTCTTCTTCATCTGGGTTTGATGAATAGAAATGTGTCAATATTTATGGTATTTGGTTGACTGGTTACCTCGTATTGGGGGGGTGTAAAATCAGAAACTCATGCATGGTTGTGTTCTTACACAAACATGTGCATTTCTGCTGTTGAATGGGAGGGACGCTTCACTGAGCACTTAAACTCTTTTCATCAGGGGTTAACCAGTGCTCCACTGTTTTATAGGTGTATGGGATATCCAAGCAGGTGAGACCAACCAGATGGTCCACATGAACATCCTCATCACCTGCGTGTTTGCTGCTTTTCTCATGGGTGCTCTCCTGGCTGGTCTGATTGTTTTCTGCTATCGAGACTCATTCCTCCGTAAGCCGAGGCATGTCCACAAGGATGCAGAGTCGGCACCGTCCTGCTCCGACTCCACTGGAAGCTTTGTCAAGCTCAACGGCCTCTTTGACAGCCCTGTAAAGGTACAGTCACTGAAACAGGTCCAATGCAACATCAATGTCCTTTGTGGTGAGGAGTGAATGAACAAGATGTGTCTAATGTTCCTCCTTTGATTTGTATTGTTATATTCTCAGGAGTACCAGACCAACATTGATACACCCAAGCTGTACACCAATTTACTGAGCAACAGCAAAGACCTGAATTCACCTAACGGAGACACCAAGACCATGATCTTGCGGGATGGCTGTCAGCCCCCAGAGCTGGCTGCCCTGCCTACACCTGAGTCCACCCCTGTGCTTCAGCAGAAAAGCCTGCAGCCCATCAAAAACCAGTGGGAGAGGGCTCACGGGAAGGCCAGCGGGCCTCGCAAGGAGTCCAGCTCATCAGCCAAGAGTCCTCAGTTCCTTCCATCTTCCCCTGCTCCTCCTAACCCCAACCACCCTCACCTTGCCTTGGGACACTCCCACATCCCCAGTGCAGTTGTCCTGCCCAATGCCACACATGACCACCCTAACCTTGACAATGGAGATGATACACTACCACATTCGTCTGACAGGAAACTGAAGAACCCAGATTCTAAGGGAAGTAGGAAAGACCAGAAAAGGTCTGTGGATGCCAGAAATACCCTAAATGACCTTTTAAAACACCTAAATGACTCAGTGGCGAACCCTAAGGCCATTCTTCAAGAAGGATCAGGGCCTCGCCCAAGGCAGCAGCTCACACTGGAGCCCATGGAGGAACTGACTGAATTACCCCCCAAGGTGCCCAGCCGTGAGGCTTCTCTGTACTCTCCCTCCACCTCCCTGCCAAGGCACAGCCCCACCAAGAGGGTTGATGTGCCCATGCCCACTACTCCCACAACACCAACGGGGAGCATGGGGGGCACCCTGGAGAGGCAAAGAGGGGCATATCAACTCCACCGGAGTGCCTCTCACAGGCACTCCTTATCCACCTCACCAAATGGGGTAACCATGGGGGTGTCTGTGTCTCGCCAGCACAGTATGAACAGAGGGGGTTACATGCCCCCAACACCCCCCTCCAGACTTGACTCCCAAGGCGGAGTGATGGGGGCAGGAATGCACTCAGCCCACCCATCCTCTGTATCCCGACAGAGCAGCTACAGTGGATATGGCTCACTCCCTCGCACAGGGCTTAAACGGACCCCATCGCTAAAGCCAGATGTGCCCCCTAAACCCAATGGGTTTTCACCACAGACTCCACAGATGCGAGTGGTTAATAAGTACAGTTATTAAAAGAGCATGGACACTTTGGAGTGAGCTCTTGGCCTTGACTGTAGAGCTTTGAGCCCTGAGGGCTTGGGGGGGCTATGGATGGGGTCGGGCCTAGTGTGTGTTTGTGTATCAACTTGAGGTGTGTTCCCCCTTTAAACAATATGCACATTCACTCACACTAAAAAGGGAAAATCACACATGTGGCCAAAGATACTCCTTGGGGCTTTTTTGCTCCCTACGTCTCCATCTCCCTCCCTTGTCACGGTAGCCACAGGATATGAACAGTGGACAGTGGTGAATCTGCTGCTCCCCATTGTATCTGGGCTTGGGTGTCGCCCGTTCCCTTATTAGGTACGAGGTTTAGGACACCAGCCAGGGCCGCTACGGCGTCTGTGCTTGTGGTGCCAGATTAAAAACAGTGGAATACTTGAAGAATGGGTCTCATTTGTCACTGCCCTTGAGCACTGTTTTCCCACTAATGTGAACTGAACAAAGAGGAGAGGTAGGCCATGCCTTTGTTAATGAGATGGCTGGGGGCAGAGGAGAGGAAACTCAAAATCATAAGTGTGCGTGTTGCTTAAGATACATATGACCGCTGACGTCTGAATCAAGCAGCAAGCAAACAGAGAAAAAGAGTGCAAATGTGTGCGTGTGTGTTGGTTGATAGGAAAGCAGATTTGTGTAAAGGCAGTACACGTTAGGCCTTCACACTTGTTTATCAAGAGAGGTGCTACATGTCAGAGGATGCACCTTAAGACCTGTCTAAGACCTAAGTCACCATCTCTCATTTCAATATTATCGCTTGTTTGAACCCATCTGAACCATGTCAAAACCATATTTTTTGTCACTCTGTAGTGTTTTTGATTACTAGGTTAGGCTGAGGTGTGGTTGGTCATGCTGGGTGTATACTGGGACATGAACTGTGTAACTCACTGGGAAATTTTACTTACATTTGCTGCTATTGGTTTTAGACATAGGCGTTTGTCTTTGATGCATTTATTTCTCAACCAGACTGGGATAGCCCTTCATATGGGTGTGCACATCTGCTTGTGTGTGTGTGTGTGTTTGTGTGTGTGTGTTATGGTGCAGACAGAGGCCAAGAAGTACAAGTTAAAGCAACCAAACGCACTGTTAAATGGGGAAAAATGCTTCTCTCCAGGACTGAATCTCCCCTAACCTCCACTGCCCCTTTGTAGGAATTATACTGGTGGTTCAAGAGACTTCTTTCTTTATGTAGCAATGGTATTAAGAAAAAACATACATTTCTCATCTCATTCTCTAAATGAATTTTGAACAAAAATGATTTGCCTTTATGATGTTTTACTGTGTTATTTAAAGAATTTACCATATGAAACTAAAGCAACACCAATGGTTTAGCCCATGTATATGAATTCAACATTTCAGGGCACTTCTGTTCCGTTAAACTTGTGTGTCCCCTAATAAAGCAAACACTAGACTTTTCCTTCTACATTAATCCTATTAAAAGGTATATTAAAACTGACCCTAGAACAATACATGGATGTAACACCTCTGTCATCTGCCGTGTTGGTTCTGCAGCCCGTGTTCCCTGTGCAGCTTCCCCTGCGAGTGGCCAGTGTACAATCAACACAACAATTTACCAATGTGTCCAAATGAGTCATGCTGGGAATGACAAGATCCTGTATATACTTAAATACTATAAATAAGGAGTATAAATATTTTTAGGCAAGTGAACCTGAATCTGTGCATTGTGTGCCTTATTCACAAAATGAAATATATTGGCTATGTCAATTGGTCCTCTGTATGTTATTGTCATATACTATATAAACAATTTTTTTTATACAAGCAATTTGAAAATCAGCAGGATGTGTTGGAAAATCACTACCTAATCCAAACTGAGGTGAAAGAAATTGACTGACAGACACTGACAGACATTCTACTTGTGAATGCTAGTCATACAAAAAGGACAATAGGAAAAAAAACATTTATTTGGAGTTTGAATCAATTTTTCTGCTTTACTGCCGGTGTTGAAAAGAATGGTGTTAATCCACCACATAGAGGTGCCATGCAGTGAATGTATTTTCTTGACAGTGGGATGTAGGGTGGTTAGACCTTGCACTGTGGAGCAGTCGGCTCAACGCAGCACATCCTGCCCACAGCCAATGTATTAACACAGTGTTCACATGAAAGCCGTCTGTTGGCATGGGCGGTGGTCACACACAGTCCGTAATTCCCCGGGATTGCAGTGGCAGGAGTTGTTTCTATTGGCCAGCGGTGACGTCTGAGGGATCATTTCTCTTGGGTACATTATTTGGGTGACATCTGCAATCCTATCCAAGTGTCAGTTGCCTGTTTAGCCCAAAGCCACATTTTGTTTACAAGTGATGATTGTATGTAAAGACTTTCTGCCTGTCATCTAACCAGTGTTTGGGCTCTCTTTTCTACTCGACACATCCACACTGACATCGCAGACATACACTCAACATACACTGCTCAACTGCCTTGTACATTGCAATATGAACTGGGTCTTTCTGTTGCAATCTAGATTGAAGCCTTTATATTTCAGTCTGAGCTCCGTGTATGTGCAGATGAACCAGATTTTGTCATGTAATTTTGATTTAAATACTGTGCGACATGGCGATGCCAGGCCAGCTGTATATATGATCTCCAGAGTATTTGAGCGTGTAGATATGTTGTAAAGTTGTACTGTGAATGTGTAAATAATAATGATGGTCTTTGTTTCATGATATTTTTTGTTGATTTTTTTAACACGGCATGTATAGTTGAAATAAAACATTATGGCACAGAAAGAGAGGTCTTAGGGTTTGTTTTTTTTTAAGGACATGGAATTAGCCCGGTCGTGTTTCATACATAATGTCACGTGTGTCTGCTGTAAGAGAGCATGACAGAGAGCTGCAAATAGTTAACAATCAGATGCTTAGTGCCTTGTGAACTCAGCCTAAGAGCCGTGAGATGCGTGTCGGTACTTACAGCATGACTTGGGCGGGTAATACTGCATGTGTCCTAGCTGAGCTCTGTGAGCTGACTATCAGAGACATGAAGAGTCTGCAGAATGATTAAGAGCTTCAGACTATTTTTAGAACTGGGTTGTTTTGAAGTTTGGGGCCAGCGCGGAGTCAACCACACCAGATAGCATGTGGGAAGGTTTCCAAAGTAGCATGTTCCTTTTAGACACCAAACATCTGGACTAACTGCTGCTCAAGGCATAAGATCTGAGCCACGAATGAGCTGTGGAAGAATGTGCACACACTAGCGCGTGCATTCATTTAGATGCATGCAGCATAAACATCCAATGCATGATGTTACGCACAGATAGGCTTGTGATAAGATTAGCTGTCAACAACAAAGACTAAAGTAGTGATGGTTGGTTGAAGGAAAGTCCCTTTTCATGTGTTTCTGATTTGCAGAACGCTTTTTGAGGAATGACCACTCACTCAAACATGTACATACTGTTGTCCTGAACTTCAGACAGTCATGTAAAGTTCACACAAATACAGAAAAATACAGGCCTGTCCTGATAACCACATCATTGACTTATCAAGGTCAGCAAAAGCTATCCAAGTCGTGTCCATATCATATGATATTTTCCTTGTGTTTATTTGCGTGTAGTTGACATTAGAATGTCACCAACATTTTAACCAACATGATGCTAGAATAAACAGCAGGGTTTTCCTGACCATTACAAGACTTGGGCACAGCGCCAAAGTGTTTTTCCACAGCGCCAGAGTCGGATAAACAGAAAAAACAAAAAACCTATGCTGAAACACGTTTTGCTGTCATTTCTGGTCCCAATGCTTCTGTCCTCTTGTCTGCTCTCTGTCGGAGTTCGACTGAGGGCAGGGCTCCCCTCCACCCACCCACTCACTCACTCACTCACTCACTCACTCACTCACTCACTCACTCACACACACTCACACACTCACACACTCACATACACACGAGTTTTATGTTTTATTTATATTTATTTATGGCTTTTAATGTTTATATTTACATTCCAATTCCAATGTCACTGCAATATTTCTACAGTAGCCCAGACCAGACAGACCAAACATGGCTCTAAACAGGGCCATTCGCATTTTGTGTCAGCCACCATAGTTAGAAGCCCCTCCGTGACAAGCAGTGTCAGAAAAACACTGATTTTTTTTTCACATGAAACTGCTTTACAAAGTGTTTTTTTTTGGGCTTAAATCACCAGTTCCGTATGTTTTGAGAAGGAAGAGACCTCTGCAGATAAAAACAATGAGTGTCTGGATCTTAAGTTATCAGAGAAACAAGATGAGCACACATTAGCAGGTGCTGGGCAAGCCACCCGTCTCCAACATGCCAAACAGCATCTGTGACACTCTAATGTGCAATGAAACTGTTTTTTTCAGTGTTTTTACCAGTTTTAATTACCTGGTCTGTTTTTTTTTTGGAGAGGAAGAACCATCTGCATTTAATTCAGCTCCCCATACAAATCTCCTGAACAATAAATGCTGAAGAAATTCTAACCTGGAAAAGTTTCAACTGGTTGCAATCTGCAGTCGTCACTGCTACATGGCAATATATCCTCCTACATTAAAAGTTCATTGCTCTTTCTAAGGTTGTACTTGGATTATGCCATTTTAGTACCATTATTTCAGTGGTATAAAATGGTCTTAAAATGACCATATTGTTTATCACAATTGGTTCTGGGAATACGTAGTATCCACCAAAAGTAGTTATCATAACAGGCCTTGAAACATGCAGAAAAATACACCATCAAAACAGGATTTAGTGTCAAAACATAACAGGAATGCAGACTTCCAAATCACAAACACGGGATGTCACGGTGGCTCAGCGGCATAAAAACGCATACCACACAACAGCAACATCTCCGGTTTGAATCCGGCTAGGGACCTTTGTTGCATGACATCCCCCCATCTCTCCTTCCCACATTTCCTGTACGCCTCTTCACTGTTTACTATCAAATGAAGAAAATGGCAAAAACATCATCTTAAAAGCATCACAAACAATTTTTGCCCGACCACCATATATAATCATCACTTTAAACAATATAACTTCCTGCAGAACCTCAAGTCAACAACCATGGAAACATTTAAAGTCAGATATCTAGACTAAAGAAAAGGGTTTTTGTCTCACTGATCTGTACATAAAGAAGAAGTTCAACAGGGCTCTGAGAGTGCACCTCCTGCTTTTCCCTCAAGGAGGTTTTGCGGCCCCATGGCTGATCGGCCGGGAGGCTTTGTGGCTCATCGCTGCCATCAGAATGTTGACACAAGTGCTCCTTCATTTGCTTTCAGCAGGACCTCCTGAAAACTCGCACCTCCTAGCAACCCAGCTCTGTCTTTCTCTCTCCCTCCCTCCCTCCCTCCCTCACACACACACGCGCACACACACACACACACACAAGGGAAACATTCTCCCCTCTGGGTGTTCTGACGGGGGTTGGGGTGTGATTTGGTTGGGAATGGGGAACAACAAAGAGGCGCCTCTTGCTATTCTGATGTACATCCCATCCTCTCAATTTATCAGATGGTCTCTTTGAATTAGTGGAGGCAAATCAAACACAGCCAGTGATTCTGTAGCTGTTTCATTCACTTGTCCATCCGCCTGGCCACACTTAGTCTCATTACTAGCACCGACTTTTCCCTGGACAAAAAGCATGCGTTTGCTGTCATACAGACGTGTGTGCCTGTGTGTGCACGTGTATGTTTATTCCACTTAACAAGGGACAGAGGAAGCAGATGCTAAAAAAAAAACAAAAACAAAAAAAACACATCACTTAGTTCATGTAAGTGGAACACAGCAAGGTCACTCATCTAGACGCAGGAAGATGAAAGTAAATTGCTTAAGTTGAAAGTGCAGATTAAAATGTGCTTTGAAACTGCAACACTCCCGAGCCGAAAATACAGAAACACACACACAATCACACGACACGTGCTACATACTAACACGGAGAGGGTGATTTGGTCCATTTCTCTCCACTCTGGCTTTCTCAGCAGCCTCTCTTTAGAAATTTAAGGATGGTGATTATACCAAAAATCATCCATCTGTACTCCTTCCTGTCCTCTTTTCTTAAAAGCCCGGAGGTGAAACCAGCAATTACATTTACAAGCCTCAGTCATGGAAAAGGTGCTTAGAGGGTTTCTTTGTGGGCTTTAGCAAGTACATGTGCTCTCTCTAATGCATTAAAATCTGACAGAGTGTCCGGGTAATGCTTCATTTGAAAGCGGAATTAAATGACAGGGAAGAAGCCGAAATTTCTCAAGAGTTGGACTGGAAAAAAAAAAAAAGTTTTGCAGTACACTTTTGCAGCACAGCCTCTACAGTCGTGGAAAAGCCATCAAAGTCTAATCCATGTGCCAAGCACCCTTACACTGACAGCTGGTTAATGGCACACATTGCTTTGAAAAGTGACTTAAAAGGCAGGCAAGTAAAAGCAAGAAAGAGAAAGGGATTGTTGGAATATGAGGAATAGGAGTGCAGACAGAAAGGGACTAGTATTTTGTATGCCTCTCTGAGCAGATACAGATATTTTGGATTGTGGACGAGCAGTAAACAAAACAGCTTAATGAGAGAAAAAAGCACATACATTGACTTTTCCCAGCTCTCCCTTACTGAGTTTCAGCAAAGCTCTACAATCAACTGCTCTGACACCACAGAGAGAGACAGTGAGGGAGAGATGGCAGGACGAAGAGAACTGGGTTGCAGCGATTTTAATTCATCTGTATATTATATAATGGCTGCTAAGATTTCCCTGCAGTGAATGGCTGCTGTGTTCCAAGATAACCTCCAGAAAATGACGTGACAACCTCTTTTTATGCCTCTGCATCTGCACTGCCACCTGTGTTTTATCACGAGACATTATTATTAGGGAGGAATATGGAATGGAAGACATATGGAAATAATTATGCTGAGTCCACAAAGGCAATGTATTATATTATGCAATGAAGTCCAGAAATTACTTTAACAAAAAAATAGAACGTCGACGGTGTTGCTCATCAGTTTTTATCGTCTTTTGCAGTTCAGTTCACACACAGTAGCTCTGTTACTTCCAATTAGCAAATTATGCACTGTAAGAATAATGCTATAATTTTTCACCAGCACTTCAACACACCACCATGCTTGCCTTCTTTCAATTAAATGACACCTGGATGATTTAATATAACTTTATATTCACTCATTTATATTCATTTAAGTTTAAAGTGTTACTTCCACGCAACACTATCAAGGCAGTAAAAACATTCAGAAACAGAGAACAGTCTGGTAAGGTCTGTAAACTGGTCAACAGCAATATATGACACTGTAGTAAACTGAACATGCAAAAAGTGTAAGTGCATTAAAACAAAACTGTCCTGCTGAATAAATATGATAAAGCTAGAAATAAAGAATTAGATATGATGTGATCAAGGTGTCTTGTGACCCTGACAAGCTTGACATGTTGGATTTGTAAGCTTCACATTGTTTCACAACAGAAAATAATACTGAAGCAACCAAAGCTTTCACTGTTTATAAGGATATCCTGGTGACATGACATTCCAGGATAAGATGTAAACATGTTATTAAGACAACCAGGAGAGAAATACACGTCAGCAAGTAGGCTAATTTGCAGTCACATGACACATTGTTTGGGTTAAACATGAGCATGTTACAGTCCTGGAGGATTATTAATGTGCACCTCCTCCTGTACTGCCTTAATATGCAATTCAGCACAGCCAATGCATCAAAACATTGTTTTCTAGTTGGAGCCGCGCCTCGTTTTCAAACTGTATGGTTTGACTAAAATGAACAATGACAGCAATATAGTCCACGATGAGCAGCGCTAAAATCAACCTGCGTAGTTGTCCCTCCATTGTGACATTAGAAAGTGTCACATTTATCTTGCAAGTGTACTCTTCTTCAACGTTTGCTTTACTTCCTGGATTTTTACCGCATGGAAATTCTGACCAATCAAGAGCAGCTTTCTCACACAAGGCATTTTATCTGGTCCGCTTGTAAATGCTGCCGTGAGAACACGAACCAACTCTAGCGAATTATAGAACTTTGTGGCAAAATTAGTCCCTGATTCAGATTATAGAACTTTGTGGCAAAATTAGTCCCTGATTCAGACCAAAGCAAGACAACTCTAGGTCTGAAAGCAGCCTATGATTCAGTCACTTAGCAGTGCCCATATACAGAAGCCCTGAGAAGCAAGCAAGAAAGTGATCCATTCTCCAAGTCTGTTCTAAATTGTTTTCTCTTGTGTATATGACGCTGAAAAATAGTTTTGCCAGGATAACTTATTTTGCATTTTTTCATTTGGGAAACTAGGTAAAAAAAATTCATAGATGAAAATAAATTAAGTAACGTCGAAAGACTATCCTGGCAAACTTTTTTTCACCTGTCCTTAAATCATAAACACAAGAGAAAACAATTTAGATTAGACTAAGAAACTTGACCAATGGATTTTTTTCCTCATTTGCCTCCCAGGGCTTCTGTACATACACCAACTTTAGAGAAGAAAAATTACTTTTAGTTGAAAATAAATTTTCATTACTTTTGCTACACGTACAATATGTCTGCTGCCTTATTCCCGCAGGATGTCATGCATAGTGAAGAAGAGCTTCAAACAGAGTTAATCTAACTATATTTGTAGTTCATTAAGTTTGTAGTTATTGAACAAATTTGCCTAAACATTCATTTTTCCAAGGCAAACATTGGATCATTCCTGACAGCCTGCACACATCTATGATATCACAGATACCTTTGAAGATACCACCCACTGCTGGAAAACATGTCAGAGAGCTACAATTTTCGCCGTGTGGTTGGCTGCCAACCAGTCATCCAGACATCCATGCCTGCCCAGACTCTTATAATATATGTAATGAGGTCTTTGAAGGAATTTAATAAAAGGTATTAAGTTCATTTTTGGTGAAAGGTGCATGATTTCAGTGAATAATTTCCAGTGAAGAACATGCTGTCTTCACCTTGAGATTTTTACAGAGGAGTACAGAGGACTAATGGAGAGATTCATCACACAGTGCAACAACAATTACCTGAAGCTCAGTATCAGCAAAACCAATGAGCTTGTGCGGGACCACCAGAGGAACAGGACAGAACAAAATGTTATAGCCACGACAGCAGACAAAGCTTCAAATATGGATGCTGCTGCAAAGAAGCTACAAATTCTCAAACATGGATCCTTCACACACATCTTCAACCAGGGCTGGAATTTAAGTTTTTCGTCCACCTGTCACGGTAGCTGGTGGATTCCAAAAACTACCAGCCACCATATAGACTACTATTGTTTATTTGGCTGGTGCTAATTGTGAACTCTGTCTTCAACCCCGCAGCATAGAAGATCTTTACAATCAGCATAGTTTCAAGGTGGAGACCCAAAGTTAGTGACACCATTTCAGTATCTGACCAAATGTCTCCCCTTCTGTTCCTGAGTTATGGCGTTGAAAATGGCCAGAAGTGTTTCTGCAGAAAACAGTGAAGATGACCTTTTACTTTTTGGATATAAAATATCATCACTTCATCATTTTATTCTAAAAGGACAGTTATGTAAAAATTTGCCATGATTAACATAGGAAATATAGTAATAATATGACAGTTACCCCAAAACCAAACAACTTATAAAGTTACTTTTGTCATCACCAGACTACTGACTTGAACACATCAGCGAACTCATTTTTGTAATCGTCGCGCTGCATAGGCATGTCACAAAGCAGCAAGCTAATTAGGAAGAAGGATTTGGACCTTATCAGCTGGATATATTCCCATTACTTTGTTTTGTTGGGAGGAAAATGACAAGAACGCTGTTGCTGCAGGTTGTCGTACTAAACTCTTTCCACTGCAAAAATCCCGTCGCCAAACCTCCAGTTTGAAACACCAACTACGGCCAACACCACAACAACATGAAGCTCCAGGAAATACACCCCACCAAAGGTGAACCCTCCTCGGCCGTGGGCGTCGGCTGTAGTGCTACACTGGGTAAACAACCAAGACTGGATTTTCATTGTGGACAGCTGCAGCTACAAAGAAGTAATGAAGCTTGTGGCTGGATATGTGGTGGATGAAATGTTGCTTCACAAGTGACTCTCCGTCGTTTAGGCAGGGCCTTGGGCAAATACCTGTCACAGGCAACTGAAGACCTCCAGGTAGAAAAAAAATCATTTGCAAGTGATCTAGCCTTAGCTACACTTCCTGGCGATTACCCTGACATTCACAAAGAAGCATACATCTGAATCTGGGGGAGATATGTAATTACCAGTTTTATGGGGTGTAACAGAAAAGTAATATGAGTAGTGTAACGAATCACTGTTGGCAGGGAGTTATAAGCAAAGTACTAGACACTGTCCTGAGATATCACGTTCATAAGAACTGGACGGATGGACAACCCTGAAACATCATAAATATCATATACTATTTATACATAATAAACGTAGAGCTTTCCCTCTAAACTTGCTACAGGTACTATGTGAAATCTGAGTAACAGGGCACTGAATCCAGATGTATGTCATTCGGTATTACCATGCATAGCATGACCCCGCTGATACAGGCCTGTCTGAGAGAAAGAGTCAGGAGACACAGATAGAGAACAGTGTTAAGAGCAGGAGGAGAGAGTGAGATGAGTATCTGTCCAATGTGGTTCTTTAAGATGCACAGACCTCGCTCCAGCACCTCCAAGTAAAGGTGCTTATCTGTCAGGTTTCATCTGCTCACCAGGCTGTGTGTGTGTGTGTGTGTGTGTGTGTGTGAGTCAAAAGTGTTTTGGAGAAGGAGTGGATGAGTGGAGCAAGTTGCAGCAAGCCTATCAAGCACATATTGAGACAGTAAACGGCTGACAGAGTTTAACTCTTGTTGCGAGAATATCACGTGTTCAGGTCAAGGATTATCACAACAAAAAGGCCATCTGATAACTATGTAACCCTCAACCTGTTTTGTCGAGGTGGAAAAAAAACACATTTATTTCTTTTTGTTGTTTCTTTCCACTCTCTTTATCTGCCCCCTCTGAAGCCTGACTCAGGCCCTTTCCAGTGTGGGTGTTCTGAGAGCTTTGTTGGTAAACCAGTGGATTATCCCAATTGCTTTATGACTAAAGCCAAGCCTGCTATTACGGTGCTTTGTCATAAGGAAATCACATCTTCCCAGACACTCACGCACAGGCACACCCTGACACACACCCTGCCCCCAAGGGCTGACAAGAACATACACATTGCAGCCGACGGGGCCCTAATCACCTGCAGAACCCTGAGCCTGGGAAAGCCCCAATATGAACACATATAAACAGCCTGGTGTGTGTAGACCTACCCTCAGGCACACACTGTGGCTGAACGAGCAGAATGCTGTAATAATGATAAAAAGCTTACGCCATGTGCAGCAATATTTCTCAACATAACAAAGAGCCCTGTTAATTGCTGTTCAGATCGGAATAATACAATCAGACATAAATTACTGATCAGAGCACACCTGTGCAAAGACAGGCTATACGAATTACAAAATACTACAGTATAACTACGTCCCATGGATCAGATTATAGGAGGCTGTTGTAAGTGCAGCACTCTGCTTTTGTTACCCAGCTTAATTGAACATAGCTTGGATCTGACACTGGCTAACAACATGAAGTTAGCTCCCTCCTGCATTAGTGCCAGAGCAAATTAATTCTCCCTACAGATCAATGGGCTTATAGTCTATACACATCAGCACAGGGAGATTTCACAAGCATGCTGCTGTATCAGCTGCCTAATTTTCTGCCTCTACACCACACAGCCATCCCCTAACCAACCTTGTTTATCATTGAGAGGAAATGAGATCAACACACAGAGGCTAGTACGGAGCCAACAACTGTTGTTTCCCTCTTTTTCATCTATATAGATACAAACACAAACGTGCCCTCGCTGCCCTACACAGAGCCCAGATCAATACGTAATGGGCATCATACTGAGCAGATGAGCTCTCTCTGACTCTTCCCATCCTGATTGAACACTGTCTCTTTGTGTTGTTAAGGGCATTCTCCAGGCTCAGAGAAAGCAAAGGACTGAAGGAGGGTAGCTGGAAGGAAAAAGAGGAGCCAGGACAGAGAGTGACGGAGGGGAGAAGATGGCACGGAAAGGAGGGAAGAGCTGAGTGCCAAGATGTTGCACAACAACCCCTAGTCTTTCCAACAGGCAGAATTACCATTCAGGGCAAAAACACATCAACAACGATCCAATACCCTGGACTTACAGGATACAGCTTAGCGCCACCCCCATACTCAACAGCACATACCCATACATAACCTAAAAGAAGCTTGCAGCTATTTTCATCTCTCTAAATATAGCTAAGAAAAATTATATTAAATGAAATACCTATAGATGTTAGAGTAACTGCAGCCCAGTCGCCAGAAGAATATGTTGGCACTATACGTTTCCACAAACCATGGATACTTTACATTTTTACGTTTTATATGTATCATATCAACGTTTCTAAACTGATCCAGCTGTGATTACATGTACATGTGCTGACTTTGTCACTGACAGGTGGAGGGAATGGCGAACGGACTGACACCTAGGTGCAACAGCTGCCAAGCTGCAGACCAGCTGTTAGACACAAAAAAAAACAAAAAACAAAGCTGGTTCTTTTTTCAAGAGGCATTGCTGCATTTCCAGCGGCGATTGTGGCACCAAGACTGGGTATTTTAAGCCAAAACATGATCTTTATTTTAACCATAACCAAGAGGTTTTTGTGTATAAACATAATCACGTTAACCACAGCACTGCTGAAATGTAAACATTTCTGCTACATAATAACTTACAAATGTTACATATCCAAAACATAAAATGAGAACATTTATTCTAGCAACTATGTTGAGGTTGAGTAACCCTTAAAGGATTATAAGCAGGCTTATATGTACACTAAAAACACAACACTTTTGATTTTGCTGCCATTTTTCACAGGTTTCAGTTAAAGATCTAAGACCTTTCATGCACTCAGATATATTTCTGTCAAATTTTGGTCACAAATCAGTCACAAATTTCCGAGATAATCCATCCACCTGGCAGGCGTGGCATATCAACATGCTGACTAAACAGCATCATTACAACACAGGTGAGTGTTGGAATGGTCACAATTCAAGGCCACACTAAAATAAGCAGTTTTATCATACAACACAATGCCACAGATGTCCCAAGTTTTGAGGGAGCATACCATTGGCATGTTGACTGCAGGAATGTCCACCAGAGCTGTTGCCCATGAACTTAATGTTTATTTCACTACCACAAGCCGTCTCAAATGTTGCGCAGTACATCCAACCGGCCACACAACCACACAAGTTGGTTACAATGACAAACCGCTGTCAGGTCAAGACCCTGGTGAGGATCATAAGCATTCAGATGAGCTTAAGTGCTATATCATAGGCAACTGGACTTGCTTGAGTTTCTGAAGACGTTTCACCTCTCATCCAAGAGGCTTCTGCAGTTCTATTATTCCTGGGTTTGAAGTGCACAGACATGTAGTATCATTTTGTTTTTGTGTCTCTTCCTCTCTGTCTGCTCTGGGTCTTTTTTCAAAAAGAGAACTGAAGGAGCCTCTCAGATGGGAGGTGAAACATCTTCAAGAAACACAAGCAAGTTCAGTTGCCTACGATACAGCACTCAAGATTACCATGACCTGGATGACTGAATTTTCACCAACACACAGATGAGCTCCCCTGAGATGGTTTCTGAAGGTTTGTGCTGACATTCTTCAGTTGTGCCAACTAATTGTTGCATCAGCCGTCTCAGTGGCTGGTCTCAGACCATCTTGTAGGTGAAGACACTGAGTATGGAGGTCCTGAGCTGGTGTGACCGCTTGGATGTACTACCAAATTCATTAAAATGGCACTGAAGACGCTCCGAGAACCGGCACCTTATCGTGGTGGAGGAGTTTGAGTGCCCTAATGACCCTAGGAGCTATGCTGTCGGGGGCATTTTGCCCCTGGTAGGGTTTCCCGTGGCAGATTGGTTCTGG
>NC_065506.1:36659404-36664200 GCF_006386435.1 Epinephelus moara
GGGGGCATTTTGCCCCTGGTAGGGTTTCCCGTGGCAGATTGGTTCTGGGCGAAGGGTCAGACGAAGAACGGTTCAAAAGACCCTTCATGATGTACACGAACAAGGACACATGTACCCGGCCCGGAGGGTTACCGGGGCCCCGCCCTGGAGCCAGGCCTGGGGTTGGGGCCCGTGGGCGAGCGCCTGGTGGTCGGGCCTTCGCCCATGGGGTCCGGCCGGGCCCAGCCCGAACCGGCTACATGGGCTCGTCCCCCTGTAGGCCCACCACCCACAGAGGGATCCAGAAGGGTTCGGTGCAATGTGGATTGGGCAGCAGACCAAGGCGGGGGCCTTGGCGGTCCGATCCTCGGTTACAGAAGTTGGCTCTTGGGACATGGAATGTCACCTCTCTGGCGGGGAAGGAGCCGGAGCTTGTGGAAGAGGTTGAGCGCTACCGGCTAGATATAGTCGGCCTCACCTCGACACATAGTTCCGGGTCTGGAACCCTAGTCCTTGAGAGGGGTTGGACTCTCTCCTTCGCTGGAGTTGCTCCGGGTGAGAGGCGGAGGGCCGGGGTGGGCTTCCTGATAGCCCCCAGACTCTCTGCCTGTACGTTGGGGTTTACCCCGGTAGACGAAAGGGTTGCTTCCCTGCGCCTTCGGGTCGGGGAACGGGTCCTGACTGTTGTCTGTGCTTATGCACCGAACAACAGTTCAGAGTACCCACCCTTTTTGGAGTCCCTGGGACGGGTGCTGGACAGCGCCCCGACCGGGGACTCCATTGTTCTGCTGGGGGACTTCAACGCTCACGTGGGCAATGACAGCGGGACCTGGAGGGGCGTGATTGGGAGGAACGGCCTGCCCGATCTGAACCCGAGTGGTGTTCAGTTATTGGACTTCTGTGCGGGTCGCAGTTTGGCCATAACTAACACCATGTTCAAACATAAGGATGTCCATCGGTGCACGTGGCACCAGGACAGCCTAGGTCGCAGGTCAATGATCGACTTTGTAGTCGTATCATTTGACCTGCGGCCATATGTTCTGGACACTCGGGTGAAGAGAGGAGCAGAGCTGTCAACTGATCACCACCTGGTGGTGAGTTGGATCAGATGGTGGGGGAGGACGCCGCGCAGACCTGGCAGGCCCAAACGAACAGTGAGGGTCTGCTGGGAACGCCTGGCGGAAGAACCTGTCCAGATGATCTTCAACTCCCACCTCCGGGAGAGCTTCGACCGCGTCCCGAGGGCAGAGGGGGACATTGAGTCCGAATGGGCCTTGTTCCGCTCTGCCATTGTCGAGGCGGCTGTTGTGAGCTGTGGCCGCAAGGCCGCTGGGGCCAGTCGCGGCGGTAATCCCCGAACCCGCTGGTGGACACCAGAGGTGAGGGGAGCCGTCAGGCTGAAGAAGGAGGCCTACAGGGCATGGTTGGTCTGTGGGTCTCCGGAAGCAGCTGACGGGTACCGGCGGGCCAAGCGGAGCGCAGCAGCGGCAGTCGTTGAGGCAAAAACTCGGGCGTGGGAGGAGTTCGGTGAGGCCATGGAGGAAGACTATCGATCGGCTCCAAAGAGGTTCTGGCAAACCGTCCGGCGCCTCAGGGGGGGAAGGCGGCAACTTGCTCACACTGTTTACAGTGGGGGCGGGGAGCTGCTGACGTCAACTGAGGACATTGTCGGGCGGTGGAAGGAATACTTTGAGGAGCTCCTCAATCCCACCAACACGTATTCCAGTGAGGAAACAGAGACGGGGGTCTCGGGGGCGGGTCGTCCAATTTCTGGGGCAGAAGTTGCTGAGGTAGTGAAACAACTCCGAGGCGGCGGAGCCCCGGGGGTGGATGAGATTCGTCCTGGATATCTCAAGGCTCTGGATGTTGTAGGGCTGTCCTGGCTGACACGCCTCTGCAACATTGCGTGGACATCGGGGGCAGTGCCTCTGGAGTGGCAGACCGGGGTGGTGGTTCCCATTTTCAAGAAAGGGGACCAGAGGGTGTGTTCCAACTACAGGGGGATCACACTCCTCAGCCTACCCGGTAAGGTTTACTCCAGGGTGCTGGAGAAGAGGGTCCGGTCGATAGTTGAACCTCGGATTGAGGAGGAGCAATGTGGTTTTCGTCCCGGACGCGGAACCGTGGACCAGCTCTTTACCCTCGCCAGGGTGCTGGAGGGGGCATGGGAGTTTGCCCAACCAGTCCACATGTGTTTTGTGGATTTGGAGAAGGCTTACGACCGTGTCCCCAGGGGCATCCTGTGGGGGGTGCTCCGGGAGTATGGGGTTGGTGGCCCCTTGCTAAGGGCCATCCAGTCCCTGTACCAAAGGAGCATGAGTCTGGTTCGCGTGGCTGGCAGTAAGTCGGACCTGTTCCCGGTGAGGGTTGGACTCCGCCAGGGCTGCCCTTTGTCACCGGTTCTGTTCATAACTTTTATGGACAGAATTTCTAGGCGCAGCCGAGTGGTGGAGGGTGTCAGGTTCGGTGACGGGAGGATCTCGTCCCTGCTTTTTGCGGATGACGTGGTCTTCCTAGCTCCATCGAACAGTGACCTCCAGCTCTCGCTGGGGCGGTTCGCAGCCGAGTGTGAAGCGGCTGGGATGAGAATCAGCACCTCCAAGTCTGAGGCCATGGTCCTCAGCCGGAAAAGGGTGGATTGCCCACTCCAGGTCAGGGGGGAGGTCCTTCCTCAGGTGGAGGAGTTTAAGTATCTCGGGATCTTGTTCACGAGTGAGGGTAGGATGGAGCGGGAGATTGACAGGCGGATTGGGGCGGCGTCAGCAGTGATGCAGGCGCTTAACCGGTCCGTTGTGGTGAAGAGGGAGCTTAGCCAGAAAGCGAAGCTCTCGATTTACCGGTCGATCTACGTTCCAATCCTCACCTATGGTCACGAGCTCTGGGTAGTGACCGAAAGAATGAGATCGCGAGTGCAAGCGGCCGAAATGAGTTTCCTCCGCAGGGTGGCTGGGCTCAGCCTTAGGGATAGGGTGAGGAGCTCAGACATCCGGGAGGGACTCGGAGTAGAGCCGCTGCTCCTCCACATCGAGAGGAGCCAGTTGAGGTGGTTCGGGCATCTGGTAAGGATGCCTTCCGGACGCCTCCCTTGGGAGGTGTTTCGGGCATGTCCAACCGGGAGGAGACCTCGGGGCCGCCCCAGAACACGCTGGAGGGATTACATCACCCAGCTGGCCTGGGAACGCCTTGGGGTTCCCGCGGAAGAGCTGACGGAAGTGGCTGGGGAGAGGACTGTCTGGGCTTCTTTGCTGAGGCTGCTGCCCCCGCGACCCGGACCCGGATAAGCGGAGGACGACGACGACGACGACGACGGCACTGAAGACGGCTAATGGTCGTGAAATGAACATTCAGTTCACAGGTAACAGCTCTAGTGGACATTCCTGCAGTCAGCATGGCAATGGCACGCTCCCTCAAAACTTGGGACATCTGTAGGATTATCTTGAGTGATAAAACTGCACATATTAGAGAGGCCTTTATTGTGACAATCCCAAGGCACACCTGAGTAGTAATGATGATGTTTAATAAGCATCTTGATATACCACACCTGTCAGGTGGATATATTATCTTGGAAAAGGAGAAGTGCTCACTAATACGGACTTTAACAAATTTGCAACCAAAATTTGAGACAAATATAACAATTGAGTACATAAAAAAACCTGTGAAAATGGGAGCAAAACCAAAAGTGTTGTTTTTAAAGTTTTGTTCACTATAATAAGTCCCACGAAAAGCCTATCTCTCAGCACTTTACAGCCTCCTTACCCTGTCTGTGGCATGAAGCCTGTTAGAATGACCATTTAGCGACTGGATATTACAGGACAAAGAGATGCTAGGCAGTGGCAAGTAAAACAGGCATGGTAAATGTACAGGGATGGAGATCTGACCAGCAGCACAGACTGTGGGAAACTGGTGCCTTTCATACTGTGTCACTGCTCCACTACATTGGCTCCTTCTATGAACAGGTATTCCTCAACGTATTATATCATCCCTGAATTAACATAATAATATTAAATATTTATATTCTTTAAAAAAAACATGAGCATAATAACAATTACTATAAATGCACACCAATTACCAACACCCCCCTCGGTGCCCGCACCCCTGCAGAACTCTTTTTGATGAACACCATGGAGCAGACACAGGACAGGTAAGTGTTTATGCAAACAAGTTAAACAATAGACTATATAATACACGAGCAACACTTTGTAACACAATATAGCACGCTGATCTTACTGCACTAAACTCAGACACTAATTTAACTGCTGCTTGTCAATTATGAACACATATGCACCGCATTATCAGAGCCTATTTTTAACTCCACTCTTTCAGGTGGAGCGGAGAACTCATTCCAGCACCTGCCAGAAGACACATAATCAACCAAGGTTTAAAATATTCAGTAAATATTGGCACTAAATATTCAATAAATTAAGTCATTTAATAACTAACTGAAATGTGCAAAATGTTCTATGCAAATCCTGCTGATAAAGTGCATTAATTGTTTACTAAAGTGCCATGTGCTGTTATTAAAGTACTTTGTTAAGTTGTTCATATAAAGTGCATTAATCCAAACCCAGATGTGCAATATTTACAAGGCAAAACTGTCAGTCACTAATTACAGAGTGGTCTTTGCCACAAAGCCCATTTGCTTCTAATGAAGATACAAATCTTTCCTTAGTGTCAATACTTTCATTTTAAAAAGGCTCAGGAAGAAAACAATGGACAAATGGACAAACACTTACAGTGGTGTGAAAAAGTGTTTGCCCCCTTCCTGATTTCTTACTTTTTTGCATGTTTTCCACACTTAAATGTTTCAGATCATCAAA
>NC_065506.1:36665210-36691615 GCF_006386435.1 Epinephelus moara
GGGGGCAAACACTTTTTCTCACAGGGCCATGTAGCTTTGGATTTTTTTCTTCCTCATTAATAAAACCCTTCATTTAAAAACTGCATTTTGTGTTTACTTGTGTTATCTTTGACTAATGTTTAAATTTGTTTGATGATCTGAAACATTTAAGTGGGGAAAACATGCAAAAAAGTAAGAAATCAGGAAGGGGGCAAACACTTTTTCACACCACTGTATATCCCGGTATCAGGCTGAATGACGAGACACGATATATATCCTGGTATTTTCTATAAAGTGGGCCACATGTTCAGTTGCAAGCTGATCCACGGCTGACGTCCCCTGTTATTTTTGCTGCATGTGTTTTTCCACAGCAGGGCAGGTATAAGAAGTTTACCTGTTGGAGGTGAGCTGTTTGCAGAGGTGCAGTAAGAGCCTGTTGTCTGCAGCTCTTCATCAATATCTCACTGTGGCTGATTCTGACTGCACTCTTCCTCCCTGCCATATTATTAGACTTGTCTTAATTGAAGAAAAGCCGCTAATAAAGTTTTGCTTATTCTGCAATAAATATATTTTAATTCCTGTAGAGTCTTAAAAATAAAAGTCCCCCATTATTTTGCTTTGTAAAAACTTTTATTGTGAGGCAGCAAAATAAGGAAATATTGAGTTTTCCAACAGCAACTTCACACAACTTCTAACATGGCGGATAGCGAACATAAACAGTAAAATGAAGCAAATATGTAAAGTACAAACAGGTCGCAGGAGAGAAACTAAACTCCAAACCACAGAGATTCAGTCAGAAGCTACAGACGTACTGAGAGCTGAACACACAGCTCTCTCTCTCTGGTCTCCTGCAGACAGAGGTGAGGAGAGTCTCACATCACACACGGCTTGTTTGAGGGGGAGAAACGGGGTGGTCAGGTGTTGGCTGCGGTCGGCGAGACGCCACCGCTACCTGCTTGAGAGCGGGTGGCCCGGCTTTGTGACCTACTCTGCAGAAGGAGTAGGTGCACAACTCGGTGTGGCACTGCGCATCTAAATTGATAACAGAAACACAAATCAGCGCAGCATGGCTTGACTGGATGCAGCTAAAAGTTACAGTGGAAAAGGCCAACAGTATTGTACGTGTGCTACTGCGGTAACTTCACTCATCTCACAGACTGATTTAGCGTAGCTTGTGCAATATAAAGACCGATGTCTCACTGTAGACTGATTAACAGACAGATTAAACAGAAGAGCAACTCTGTGTCTCTCTGAGTGTTGATGGAGAACTTGTGAGTAAGTGAGTGGGGCGGAGCTGTGCAGAAAGTATGAACAGTGGGAGATGAACACTGGTATGTGTTATGTGGCGCAACTTGACCCTGTGTCGATATAAACAGTGTTGTCTAAATCTATATCTTACTTGAAAATATATTGATATATTGTAAAAAAAAAAAAAAAAAAAATCAATATACCGCCCAGCCCTAATGCTAAGCTACCTAAGCAATATGACAAATACCAGCCAAATCAGAAGTAATGGCATCAAATGGAGGTGGTCGTGCTACAATGGAAAATGTAGTTTTCCAAGTTCTTTTCTTTCAGAAATTATAGACCTAAATCCAAGTACCAAAACTGTACCTGGTCAGGAGGACTACCTGCTTGCATCACACCTTTTCATGCTAAACCTTCGTGCATCAAGTGCTTTTAAAATCTACATCATGTGGAGAAAATGGCCAAAAACCTTTAGTCCCCGACAGTCTGCCCTTGAGTGCTGCTCTTACAATGCTGGCTAGTCAGAGTAGTAGCCTTAGCTTAGTAGTTGCGCCTCTGCATGATGTAGAAAGTAAAAAGGCTGTCGACTGGCCTTAGGAGCACTTCAAAAAGCCCAAAGCAGTGTGAGCTGGAGCACAAGTGACAGACACATACGGGGGGCCAATGGCTCGTGTGTGTGTGTGTGTGTGTGTGTGTGTGCGTGTATGAGTCTGTGTGTACTGTTGCTGCATAGGTGCAAGTGTGTTTGCGTGGGCTTTTGCATGTGTGTTTATATGCGTGTTGTGTGTGTGGGTGTATGTGCTGAGTGAGGGGAGGCCTATTAAAAAGCTGCCTGAGGAGAGGGCTTTCAGTTGGGAATCTATGGGGGGCAGAGAGGATGGCAGGGCCATTGTGTGTCAGAGTTCCATCCTGAGAGCTGGAATTAGAGCCTTTCTCCTCTGCACGGCTGTAAGACTCTGTACCACCACGACCCTGTGTTTAATTAGAGCAGCTCTGGAGAGACAGCCGCAAGAGAAGAAGAGAGGGAGGAACATGAGCGATGAAGATAAGAAAGAGACAATTGAAAAAAAAATAACATAATCATTGGAGGAAAGAGGAAGAAAGAGAAGGAAAAATTGGATTCACACCGTTTGGCAATGCTGCGCAAGTCTGATTGGAAGTGTAATGAGGTGAAGGATAAAAACATGATGTGAAATATGATAAAGGTTAGCCCTGGCGGTGTCATGAGAATCTCTGTAGCACACCACTGATTGGAAATAGCAGCTAATATGACGAACTTTCACAGGGTGACTTTCATTTCGACTAGCTTCCTCCCTTTCAGGAGTCCTCACACAAACAATGTGGAGGAGTGCACGATACGCCTTTGTGGAGGTTATAGTCCAATCAAATTAGGTAAACAAACATTAATGGATGATAATGAATGTGAGCATTATCTCCAAATAGAGTGGCCATTAATATTGATGATTGTTTTTATTCTGACGCATTACAAACCGAAGCAACATCAATATTTGTCTGAGCAAATGAGCGCAAGCATGTACATTTATCAGTGATTGGATAAGTAAATGGATAGATGGAGGAGATAAACACAGGCTGTTGTCTCCTCTGCTGATGATCTATCCGTTTAGGCTTGTAAGGTTCATTTATGTTAAATGGGTTGATTGTTATGGGAGGTAAACAATGTGTCAAGCTTTATTCCAGAACAACTCATTCTGCTTAAGAGTTAATGCCATTAAGGCCTGCTGGTAAAAGAGCTGCTTGTTTGCTAACTGGCAGGGCGATCAAATGGGTTGTCCTATTGAGAAGGAAGATAATACTGGATGTCAGTGAAAATGCTACTGTAGATTTGTAGGTGTGTTTTTGTCTGTTTGTGCATGTGTTTGTGTGTAGACCTTTTTTGCAACAGGGATCCTGCGATAGGGCCTCTAGAAGTCCCTTCATTACCCCGCCTTTGCATTTTACACAGAACCAAAAAACCACGGCATCGTGCTGCTCCAGGGTGTGATTGTAGAAAGCATGCCGACATTCCAGAAGCAAAGAGATGTGACAGGCATAACGTGAAATGGCTCATTTATGCTCATACGCATACAGATGGAGCCCTCTATCCGTACTCTCAATTCGTTTCGTGCATATTTGTGCATGTTTTCTGAAAGCTTATGGAGGTGGACAAAATGGAGCAGTGCCACTGGAAATCGTGGGGACAGTGTAGTGTAGTTCAAGCGATATATGACCACAGGACACGACAAAGACATTTTAAAAATGGTGGAACAGAATGAATCAGTATATACAGTGAAAAGAATTATCTGTCCACATGTCACGATGTATTTAATGGCTTTAGTCCAGTGGTTTTCATACTTTTTGTGCTCAAGTCACACCAAAGAGCAAGCCAAAATCTCAAGGCACACCTGTATTTATATCTGCGCACAACAGCTTTTGTAAGGTTTGTTATCACTCTTATCACGACACAAATGTTTGTTTTTATTTACTAACATCAAATAACAATTGCCAACCAACCATTACTCATGAAATATTAACAAAATGATTCAAGAATTCTTTTTAAACTTTTTAAAATTACATCAAAGCACCAATAACACATCCATTTAAATGGGAAACAATGTAAGATGATATAAGATAATGTGAGGTGTTACACACTTATAATTCCCACATGTGAACAGTGACAAATAGGTTCCCCATGACGGTTTTTTAAATTAATTTAAATTCAATTACATTTTTTTAAGTAGAGTTTGCCTCTTTGTTAGGAAATGGGTGTGCACAGCATACAGATACAGTCAATTAAAAATTCATTCATGACTTTTTGTATAGGCTTAGTTGAATATTGCAATAATAATGTGTGGTTATTACAAAACCCCACAGAACACTAGTGTGTGTGGTGGCACACCATTTGAGAACCACTGCTATAGACCAACGCCATCTACAATGCAGCCTCTGTTAAGAGGTATATTATTATGACATTCCCCACCGTTGCTATGCCTGTTGTCAGAAACTTTTGACGCTATTCTAATCTATGCCATTGTACAGAACACACAGAAGTATGTGTGCAGAGATGGTCTCAGCGTTTGAAAGGTTGAATCTATTTTCATACATAATGGGAGTATAAATGAGCCTTCACACAACGCCGTCAGCCTCTAGTGTGACATATAACATATGCGTTGGCAGCGCTTACTAAGCAATAACAACAGCATAACATGGCAATAACAATCATTTACTGTCCCTGTTAAATGGCGGCTGATTTTGCCTCCTACTCCGAGGGTAAGGAGTTCCTGAACCTCATTGTCTCCCCAATTTGCAAACATTTTCAGCTGCTGTTCTTTTTTTTTTTAGCTGCTAGCTGCTTTTAAAAGCTCCTGGCACTGGGTCGAACACATAACATGTCATCAAAACATCACACCAGTCCCGTCCATGTTTCTGTCCAGCCGGCTCTCCCTTTCACACAGACTTTGATTCAGCACTATTACTACCTCCGCTGCTGGCTTAAAGGCGAGACAACTCTGTACCCCCATTCCGCGATTGTACCTTTCATATAGAACGGCGAGGCGGAATAACGGCGTGACATTCCCGCCTCAAACACACAGTGTAAAATGGGCTCGTGTGTGCCTTTAAACCCCAATCTGACAAGACTCCTTGCAAAGGAAAAAGGTTTAGTGATGTTGATGATGGATTTTCTGAGACCCCCATGTCATAACACTGTAAAGCAATTAAGTAGAAAAAAAGGCCTATCATGGAACAACACAAGACTGGGCTTACACTACACACACATACATACACACTCACTCCCCTAGCGTGCGGTGTGTGTTGACCCTGGCTATATTTGGGCTTTCTCTCTCCAGTGTGTCTTAATCCTGCTGTCTGCTGTGTTCCACCTGATTAGTCTGATCATTCACTTCTGACAGGCCCATTTCTTAACCCTCCACACAAACACACACACACAAAGGAGGCCATGCACACTCATACAAACACCCATGATACATCACACACACAGACAATCTGACTCGAAGGGCAAGAAAATAAAAGCATGAAGAGAATGACGCGTTGGCCCACTCACTCGCAAGGAAAATATCCCATCATAGCCTGCAGTTACCAGCGTCACACATCACTTCACATGGCCAGTCGCTAACACTGGCTCATTTAATGTGAGGCGCACACACACACACACACACACACACACACACACACACACACACACACACACACACACACACACACACACACACACAATTAAAGCTGATCAACGTAGATAAATCCCTCAGGAAAAGGTTTCCACCACAAAATATGCATAATGAACCCATGTATATTCTCTTAGGGGGATTTCAGTGCAGAGAGATAGAGAGGTGTGAACTCAGGAGGCAAAAAACAAATGCAAATGTGAGGTACGGCTGTGGGGTAGGAGCTGGGTTTTCCCATACAATGCCCGAACAATATTGTCCTTCACCTGCTGAGATCTAAAGCAGTAATCAAGAGGCGTGGAGAGCCATGGCGACTATTTCTGTGCGGGGGACCTCGCTGACTCTGACTGACTCCCTCAGGCTGCAGATAAGAGTCAGCAGAGAGTGTGTGTGTGTGTGTGTGTGTGTGTGTGTGTGTATTCATGCATGTGTGTGTGTGTGTGTGTGTGTGTGTGTGTGTGTATTCATGCATGTAGGTGAAGGGAAGTGTATCCCTCCCCCTCCAGTAAGCCATCTCTCTTTCTCTCTCTGTCTGTTACTCCCCCCCCCCCCCCTCTCATTGATCCTGTATTCCAGACAGTTCCTCGATGACCAACCTGCTGTTAGAGCTGTTGTTGTAGTCAAAGTTGATTTAGTTGAGCTTGCCGTGCCTGAACTCCGAGGGACCATCCTGCTCAGTGGCTGTAAATTACATTTATTTACAAGGAGGATCAAGAGAGGGAGTGTGGGTGTTTTATCTGTGCTCATGTTGCGCGTGTCCAAACCAAGTCGGCACCGCTTTCCAATGAGGCACTCTGTGTAACGAGTATTATAAGTTAAAACTAACCTCATTATTAATGGTTAATAAATACTTGCTCGTGCTCCTCCAGCATGACTCACTTCTGACTGCCTTCTCTCAAATATAATGGAACTAGATGGCACTCGGCTTGTGGTGCTCCAAGTGTCAAAAAAATACATTTTAAAAACTCAACAGCAATGTCTCTTTCCAGAAATCACAACCTGGATTGTCAGACCTAGGTGTGAGCAGTTTCATGTGGGAACTGTTTTCCTTCTACCGCACTACACCCGCCAACCTTATCACTGTGCAGAGGGAAGCTTCATCTACCGCTACTTCACCTAGCACCACTGAGCTCGCTAACGTAACAGCTCACCTGGGGAGGATGCCCGTATTGTTTGCATCTTGAGCTGTCATAAGCACAAGCCTCTCGTCCATGAGTAGATGCACGCTACCTTCTGCACAATCATACAGTTGGTGGGTGTAGTAGATGGGATTTTTTCTGCTACAATAGACATACCACTATATGCATACCACAATACACCAAAACACTTACCCCTTAGACGTTTGAGTGCATTTAACCAAGAGTGGGTACAGCTCAGTTTGCTTTTAGCCAGCACTTGGTAAGAGGAAAAATATGTATTTCTGACTTTGGGGTGAACTTCCCTTCAAAGGAATTGTACAAATTTTGGGGAATTATTTGCTCTCTGACAGAGAGCTAGATGAGAGGACTGATTTCATTCTCATGTCTGCAGGCTAAATATGTAGCTGGAGCCAGTGGCCTCTTCGCTCAGTTTAGCATAAAGACTGGAAACAGATAAAAACAGCAAGCCTAACTCTGTCCAACTGATCTACCTACCAGCACCTCAAAAGCTCCTTAACGAACATGTTGTATCTTGTTTGTTAATGTGACAATTTGACGTTTTAAGGGAGGTTATGTAGAATCCAGGAAGCTTAAAATTCCTTGGAGTCTCGGCTGGTTGGCGGCCAATTACTCAGATTTTGTAACCACTGGGCAGACAGGCTAGTTGTTTCCCCCTGTTTTCAGTCTTTGTGCTAAGCTAAGCTAACTACATGCTGGATGTAGTCTGTAGTCTTAAACTCACCACCAAAAATCAAATACGCATATTTCCCAAAATGACAAACTCTTCCTTTCATTCATCAGAGAGAGTCCTCTGATCAACTGTTTGACTTTTTAACTTACGAAAAAAAAACTGCAGAGCATCTGGACCAAAACCCATTTATTAACAACCTACTGACATTTACAACTCATTTTCTAAAAAGCCATCAAGTCTGCAGTAATAAATGTTAATAAGTCATTAATAAAGGGTTTTCGTCACAATTCATCACGTCTGCAGCTGTAAATGTTAATTTGTTGTTAATAAATTGCCTGTGGTCCAGATGCAGCATTTTCCAGGAAGTAAGTGATCCGTCTTCCTGATGAACTGGAGGGCTAGCTAAAAAGACGTCATCCTGGGGGGAAATCTGATCGAACCACATAAATTTTTTTAATGACCTGGCAACTAAAAAGCTGTTCTCATTAATTGTCTTATTAGGAAAATTATAAGACCATTTATCATTGACCTATAAACCATTTCTAGAACTTTTGACACCGAGCAAGAACATCATGATACTCCCTTGGTGGCATCCTACCCTCACCTAAACCACAAATCCCAGCTCAGTCTAGACCACAGGAAACTCTCACAAAGAGCCGTGGCTGCAGTTTGGAGAGGGTGAACACAAACAAACTTTGTCAAGTGATTCCCACTTCTCTTTCATCAGCGTAACAATCCTTTTCCAGCCTGAGGCCAGGATCCTCTTTGTTTATGCAACGTCACATGGTGTTCTAGATGACCCTACCTGAAGCCAGGGACTGGTATCTATTTCCCAGTTCCAGCTCCACATCCCTCCCCCTGCTCAGGCCTCAGCTCAGCCACAGACCAGCTATCCCATTGCTTGGACAAAGGAAGCTTCACTGGGATGTAACTCATGCCTGCACATATAGAAAGTCAGGACAAAGCCTTCTATTATCCTCCAGCAACAACACCACTTTTTGTCTTCTCTTACAAAAGAAAATACATTGCACGAATTTGCCAGCAAGAGGTAAAAGAGTTACAAACAACCTGAATATCTGGTTAAATTAGACACAAAGTCAATACATAACAAAAATAAGTATTGAAAGAATAACAGATTAGTTACATGCTGGTAAATTTAATTTGTGAGGGTTTGTGTATGCACAAGCAACAGTTCAGAACGGCTGACCAGAGGGGAGCTCAAGATACTTGAGCAAGCCAAGGCGCCTCTGGTCAGCCCAGAGGCCCCCACTGCTCCACATATTGTGATATTGGTGTTTAAAAGAAGTGTGAATTGTCCCTTTAGGCCATATCCTGGAAAAATAAACTCTAAAACAAAAGGTGTACCCACACTTACTGCTGTGTATTTAAGTGTTTAATTACATAACATNATATATATATATATATATATATATATATATATAAAAACAAAAACCTTCAGTTATGTTTTGGTGACAGAGATTAAACTACGTTTATGCAATGCAGTAGATACACTCTCCATTCGTCAGCTGATTTGAGCTGTTAACATTGTCTTCACGTACAAGTTTGTCACTCGAAGTATTATGCAATCAGGATCTTATCTCAGACTTAAGTTTCCTGCCTGCAGCTTATCTGATTGCCACCACGTGACTGCTGGTGTGTGTAAAACGGTATTGCACTACATAAAAGTTAAGGTCACAAGGATCCAATGTGATGATGATGTTGTTTCCATAAACAAGATATGAAGGTGGGACAAGAAGTGAAGAAGACCATGAGCTGATTCCTCTAAATAAACAGACAACTCTGTGTTTTATTAAAATAAAACTGGGATTTGGGGTATAAATTTGTAAGATCTGGGGAGGTACCTGGTCAGAGGTCTTATTGTTGATTTGTATTTGAACTAGCCGGCTCATAACAACTAAACATACCCTGTTTTGAAGTGAACATCATTAGATTTTGGCAGATAATTCAAACAAAAATGTTTTGTGTTTAATTCAACAGTCCTCTTAACATCTAAATTGTCCTCCTGTGCTGACTTGACCTCTAGATTCGTCTAGTGCTGCAGCCTGCTCTCATCCCTCCCCCATACCCATATCAACCTCCCCCTTCTCTTTCCCTTTCCCATCCACTTTCTATATTATTTCACAATGTGAAAGCATCTGCTGAATACACCAACTTAAGCCAGCGGACATAACCCACCCTGGCATGGTGACTTGGCATGAATATAAATGCGGAGAAACTTGGTGCTGCTGAAGGAAACACATGGCAGACACAGGATACACAGATACAGATGAACAAGAAAACAGACTGGGGAGATATCTCACATCAGTGCCTGGTTTAGTACCAGTGTACTGCTTAAAAAGCCAGACGTTTTGTAGGATCTTATACTGATACATACTGCACTATATCATCCATCAGACAAAGCTAAAATAGCAACGAGTTTCACCTGTGTTTATAGCTCAGGGTTTTACCTTGAACATTGTGCTCATTACTCCATAAGTAGCGGGTCCTCATGTACAGAGACTGCCATGTTTAACAGCTATGTTTCTACAGTAGCCCAGAACAGACAAAACGAACACTGGCTCTAGACAGGGCCGTTCACGTTTGCATCAGCCACCGTGGTTAGAAGCCCCTCTACGACAGGAGCATTGATTAAACGCAGACATTTTGAAGCAGAAACTACTTTATTCAATGTTCTTACTGGTTTTTAATCACCTGATCCGTTTGTTTTGGAGAGGAAGAGATCTCTTAAAATAATTCAGCTCCCTCTAAAAACCTCCTGAACAATGAACTCTGAAGGAATTCAAATTAGGGAAAGTTTCAGCTGGTTGCAATCTTCAATCCTCACTGCTAGATGCTACTAAATCCCCCAAAATCTTACACACTATTCCTTGAGATTCTGCAAGTATCAAGTTAAGAAATCTTAAGAAGTATTATTATCGGGGTGTTGGTGGCTTAGTGGTAGAGCAGGCGCCCCATGTACAAGGCTGTTGCCGCAGCGGCCCGGGTTCGAGTCCAGCCTGTGGCCCTTTGCTGCATGTCTCTCCCTCTCCCCTTTACACTTCACTGTCCTGTCGATTAAAGGCAAAAAACGCCCTAAAAAATATCTAAAAAAAAAAAAAAAGGAAGAAGTATTATTATCATATGAAAAAAAACGATTTCTTCACATCTAAGTCTTATTTAGAGACAATAATAAATGCTTTTCCTATTTCTTTTCATATCTCTGTTTATAAGGATGAGTAACTCTCTATCTGCATTAAATCTACTCCAAGTTTAGCGACTACTTCTTTAAAAATGCCAGCCGAAGTTGAGCCGTGTCCTAGCACTGACCCTTGAGTACAAAAATTAGGACAAACCTTCGAGTGACTTTTATTGGTAAACCAAATGGCAGCCACAGCTTGTGGACAAACTGTGTAGGGAAGCCCAGGCAGGCCTGCGACAGATGGTCAGAGTGAACGGGTGACTGTTGACAATGTGTGCTGGGTCCAGGAAAAGCACATTCAGCAGAACACAGAAAGAGACAGAGAAGAACCTGAAGCTTCTGTTGTGTCACTTTAAACACATACAAACCCACATGCACAATGGACAGAGACAAACACGGACACACGCACAGGCACGACGGGACAGAAAAAGACACGGCCGGCAGAAAACAGTGGGACACAGCAGCCTGTAGCCTATTTTATCGTTAACACCTTGGGACTTGAGCACACTAAATTTCTGAACTGACATTAATTTTAGTTGTTCTCAAATCTCTCACCTGCTTTCTCCCTTCTGTCAGAAAACTAACACAAACATCAACCCCCTCCAATCCCCACATGATTCCTCTGTTGCCTTTCTCTTTGTCCTGCTAGCTCTTTGCAATTAAGCAAATGGGTCATTAATTAATCGCCGCAGGCAACAGGACACATGAGGAGTTAATCAGAGAGGATGGATGGACTGCTGGGATAGAGCGCGACACACATACACACATACATGCCCACTTTTACAAACTATTGACATTTCTGAAAAGTGAGCCTCCAGTAAGATGTGCATGAATAAAATTAGAGAAAATGGCAGGAGCTGATGAAAAGCAGCTTGATCATTGATTCGTGTTGTCAAACTGTGCTGAGTGGCAGTTTCTTCCAGAGAGGAAACTTTGGTTGAAGCCTTGCCTCGGGCCATCAACATTCAGAGTAAGACAAGAGGATATTTTTCTAGCGTGTGATGGTGCGCGGCTCAATCGTTCAGACTGAGTGCTGACAAATCATTTTCATGAAGTATATACAAATAGGGCTATTGACGGGAAAACCACACAGGATTCGTATTGGGCGGATTTAAAATGAGCAAATTGGTTTGATAAGAGCAGGGCCGGTCCCAGACAGGTGTGGGCTCAGTGCTGAGACATCACTTTGGCTGTGGAGACAGAGGCTGATTGTGAATGCAGACATGTTGCTCAGACCTTTTCTGCTTTAAAGGTGGGTTTCTCTTGAGGCACACAGAGCACCTCTTTTTATCTCTCTCTCCCTCTCTCCCCCTGTCTCTCTGATGTGCGTGTGTTTGTGCAATAGATGATAGATAGATTGGGGTAGGACCCAGGTAATTACATGCACAAATGTTGGGAATGTCTGGTATCCAAAGCACCAGAAGAGAATACCAAATGTGTCTCGCTCCCCCCAGCAGAAGGTGCAGAACACAGAAGCACATCTATTATTACTAATAATTATCATTAGGGTAGGGTATCATTTTAAAAATTACGATATCAGTAGGGTACTCAAGTACTTGATTGCTCATTTAATCAGTATTCGTTAAACGTATAGTGTACTTGCCGCTGCCCCTCCTACGTTGAACATGACTTATACTATTTAAAATTGATTAAATCTTATTTTACTGTAGAGCTGCGAGCAGAGTATTGCTTCACTCAGCGCCTCCTTGCCCGCTGTCCCTCTCTCTGTGTTTATCATTAGACTATTGCTGCAGGAGCATCAGGGAACGGTTGGGGAGACTCCGCCTGCGCACACACACAGTGACAGGGTTAAATGTGAGCATCACACAGCTAACATTCCCTACCAGTAATTAACGGGTACAACGACAGTCGAGCTGTTTCTGTGTCGGTCTGAGGTCTGTTGGAACCATGAAATTGCTCGGTGTCAGAAGTAAGGTGCTGCTGGTATGTTAGCTTGTGCTAAACAGAGACGTTAAACTGACCTGGAGGAGAGCAGCTCTGAGACGGTCCTTCAGTGCTGCGTCAAATGGCAGTGAAAGAAAGATGGCTTTTTTCCCCCCATGTGAACTTTGAATTTATGGTTTAATAGGTTAATCGAAGCCTGGTTGTTCAATAAATTATTTTCAAATAGCACTTTTTTTCCGTTTTTGGCTAATGTTAGCACTCGAATATGGAAGTTACTTAAAATGCCCATCCCTAGATACCAGTACCATTATCAGCACTCTTAAAGTGAGCCTGATATTAACATAGTTCTGCATTTGATACCCATCATGTGATTAGAAGCATTCAGCTGCATAAAATGCCACAAGATGCCACAGGCGGGCATTATTGTCATACATTTGAACATTTTGGTAGCATCTCAGCACGCTGAAATGCCAACTTCGTCAAATGCACCACACTTGACTTTTCCACACTGCAGACTGCATGAGCTGTAGCAGCTGCAGTAGTGGGCCAATCACACTTTGCATTATATCAAGAAATGCTGATTGGCTGCTGCAACAAAACCATAGAAATCTTAATTTTCTTCCAGATCTGGGTGCAAAAAGGATCAAATACAAATATAGTGTGGCAACTGCAGGAAACAAACTAAAAGTTGCTGAGAGTCTGAGGCTGCACCTGGTTAACTTGTCTGACACTCCAACAAAAGATTCGCTGAGATCCTTGATGATCACAGCGAACAAAGAAAAGTGCAGTCAACAACAAATATGGCGATCCACTCACCCTCTGTCTCCAACCAAAAAAAAAAAGCAGACAGGTGAAGATGAGATGCTCATATATATTATGAGTGACACTAAACAAAACAAATCCATTACTTTCTAAATTAATTCATGGCTCCTACATATAGTTTGACTGGAGAAGTTTCTATACTACTCTGCATTTATTTCTGTTGATACCTTAAAGGTACTGAGTACTGACAGCCAGCCTTAATTATTATGCAATCAAGGTAGGGCTGCAACTAACAATTATTTTCATTATCTATTATTTTGCTGATTATTTTCTCAATTAATTGTTTGTCTCTTACAGTGAAATTGCTAAACACCGTCACTGTTTGCCACAGCCGACAGCAACATATTTCAATTTGCTTGTTTTGACCGACTAACAGTTCAAAACCCCTGAAAACATTCACTTCCTGTCACAAAAAACAAAGAAAAGCAACAAATCTTCACATTTAAAAAGCTAGAGCCAGCGAATGTTTGGTATTCTTCCCCAAAAATGGACTTTAACTAACCACCTTTCAGTTTCTGCTCTAAATCTAAGACAAATTATAAACCACTTCTACCACATGCACATCAATACACAGACATAAAAGACACAATGCCAAGAAATCAAGCCATCAAACCTCTCCAGGATCTCATGAAGGAAGAGGTTTCCTTGATTTCTCAGGTTGTCAACATAATGCTGTATTAATATTTCTCCAGTAGATGGCAGACTTTGAATCACTGCAGCCAGGCCAAACCAGATTCAGCACTTAATACATACTAAATATATATTAAAAGTGAGAACTGAAACTAATGATACAAGAAATAGATGAAAGGCCTATTTTTGTCATCTATAGTAAGGTCTCTTGAACTATTGTGTGGGACACAGAAAACCATGTGACATCACTTCCTTCCCCTGCCCTTGAGTCAGAGGGGAAGATGTGTTTATTCTTCAGACATCCTCTTTTTTCTTTAACCTCATGAGCCGGCCCCCCTGCCCTTGTGGTGCCTGTCAGCAGGAAAAAGAGAGCACTGGGACGATGAGCTGGCTAACATGTCAAAGGACAGGACAGGCCAGGGCAGTAACGACAATGACACAGGATGAGAGTTGTTTTGTCCAGAGCTCTCAGCACTATCTGATCTGCCCGAGGGACAACAAGAGGAAGGAAAAGGGTCGACAACATCAAGCAGAAGACTCTCACCTGGACAAACCCAAAACACTGCTTCTGTGGTGGTAACATTATGCAGGACGTGTGAATTTCCTGACTAGATAATGCTTCGATACTCCCGAGACAGATATGAAACATCAGTAAAATATCAACTTCTTTGTTTTCACAGAAACGCCAGAGTCTCCCTAATAATGTGAACATATACTAACTGGCCAAACCCTGCTGGGAGGAAAAGAAGTTGTGACTAGTAAACCCAATATTTGCACTTCATTGCAGAGACGATGAAACTTTAAGGATATGGGGAGAGTGGAGGATTATATATATATCTACCAGAGCATTTGATCTAATAGTCTGTGTAAGCAGCAAGAGAGCAAAGACATGTTTTATGTTGTACTTACTGACTAAATGGATTAATTTGTTTCTTACTGCACTTTTGTAATCTAATTTCCCTCCTTCATTAAGATAATTACTCAGACAGTCTGGAACAACAGAGCCTGAAACAGGACCAACTACTGTAATTCAATTAGAAAGACTCACTCTGCTGAAACTGCACAGCAGAGGGAGACAAACAGACAGACAGATAGACAGACAGATATATAGATAGAACCCTTCATGTGGGACATTAAAGTATACAGCCGGTGAAGTACTCTATTTCATTATAGTTGGATTATTACCCTGTACTTTCCACTCAAGCAAGAAATTGCCCCCAATACCTGAAGATCAAAACTGAAAGGATGGGACCGGCTTGTGACCAGTTTTACTTCTGTTGCTTGCACTGAATTCAAATCCATTGCTAGTGGGGATTTTCTCCACCAGGTGGTGTTGCAGGGCTATCATAAACATTCACAGGGACCACCTGAGACACAGCCAAGAGCACAGGCCTAAAGCCTGAACATAAAGCAACGTCTCCACAGTTATTTAAACACAAACATAACCCTACTTATATTTCCTATTCAGTCCAAAGCCTCCAGATGTATTCATCGCCATAGAAAACATGAGATATGTTCTGCAATTAGATGGTACAGGAGCAGATAAGCTCTCAAGCCACTACCGTAGCTAATTCCACTGTTTGATTCCTATCTGGAACTGAAGGTCAAGTGTGGTATTAGAGTACGGCCACAGACTAGTATGCCATTAAATGAAAACCTTCTGACTCAATTTTCGCTTTAACAACTGCAATAAATCAGAGGAGCGCCACCGCTGAGCAGAGCGTGCCTCTAACCCAGGGCTTGCCAGTTGTTCCCAGCCTGGCCAGTTAGTTCAGTATTGATTCTCTGTCTCTCTGTGATACCACTATAACCATCTGACCTATGAATGCTGAGCTCACAGCATTGGCCTAAAATCCAGTGCACGCAGTGCCCTCGGAGGGGAGAGGGAACACCATGAGAGGAAAGACTCAGCTCACCCTCCAGGCTTTGGACTGTAGTGCTTTCGCTATAAACTTCGAGCCTGTTTGTCTATACCAGCTTCAGCATCTACGCCTTTCACCCGATGTCCCCTCACAAACCCCAACCCCACTCACACAGGGGCCGGTAGGGACACAGCTATTTTCTGGACACGTGAAGGTCACAGAAACTAAAATGTGACATTAAATGCTCGCTTACTTTACCTGCTGTCATCTACCATGTTAAAACATTTGAAAGTCACTAACTATTTGTGAAGGTAACATTTCAGTTTTATAGTATCAAAAAGAAAAGGTGGTCTGTGGACTAAATATATTATAAAACTGTTTTTTAGAGATATTGGAAATGTGTTATTTCTAGTTAATAGACCTAAGAACTGGCTACATTTTGATGTAAGATATGAAAGTCTGATGAGTCACGGAGACTGGCTGACATAATTTCATCACAAAGGTTGGTCAAATGTGAGAGCGGTTAGTTGACACACTGTTTGTTGGGTTGTTTTGTAACAGTAACGGTTGTCAATGCAGCTGTATTTTGGGAAATGAAAACTTCTTTAAAGGACTGAAAACAATGTTGTATTGTTAGTTAATTATCATTATTTATCAACCCCATTATGAGGCTGGCTGGCAGAAATGCACACCATAACTTTGATCACAAGTCACCTAATTTTAGAAAACATTTGTGTACATTAAGTAAAGGATAATGCCTGACGAGATGTCCATTATCATCAGGTATTAATGGCCAACGGGTAGGCATGAATCGTCCAACGTGAAGTAGAGTTCGTTCAGCTCCTAGAACCCTTTGGCGCTGCTATGACCCAAAAAGCTAACGTTATGCTAGCATGATTCAAAGTCAATAACACTGTGTATGGTTGACAAACAGTAAATATAAGTGACTATATGTTTAACAAGACAAGCTAGCTATCCAGCCATGTCATTGTCTCCAAATCAATATCAAGACTTCAAACAAACTACAGGCGTATGTGTAACGTTACTGTCAGCTGCAGCCTTGAGCAGCGAGCTGAATAGCTAACCCGATGTGAGATGACTGCTTCTATGTTTACAAGTATCGGTAAGTTTAGTCAGATACAGGCCGACACTATTATGTAGCCAGCCCATTAATTTAGAACAGTGAACAGTTTCAGTGGAAATACTTAATAGGTGTCCATTATCAGGTTGTAATGGACACTCTGCAGCCAATCAACTCAAGTTATAATCCAGACCATGGTATAAAACATATCTATTTATAGCTGAGACTTAAACCATTCATATGTCGCTGGTCCGAATATTATAACATAAGTTACGTCAGAGAAATACAGCAGTGAGTGAAAGTGTACCAACCCCGCCCTCCCCTACACAAGCTTTTAAAAGCTCACGGTGCTGCGATAAATCTCTCTGTCCTCTGGCACCTTTTTGAGATTTTTAAACTTTCAGATATTGTTCTAAAATAGCAGGATGATGATTATTGCTGAAAAAACAAAACACTGAAGGGTCATCAGAGCAGTGATGGATTACAAAGCAGGCCAAAAAGCCTGGTGCTTGTAGCCTCTGACCATAGTGGAATTAGACCAAGATAAACTGAAGGCATGTAGCGAGGCACAGAGTTAATATTACAAATCTGAGTAAATAAATGATAGTACTTGTGACAGGGTGCTCAAGAGCAGCGGTTCGCATCCCGGGGATTGGGACCTCTTAAAGGGTCCCAACAAGTATGTTTAGAATTCACCAGATACCTTAGTTGTGTCTTTTTCTGATTCTGCTTTTCTTTGTGAGATGTTGGACACTTTGACCTCTTTAGACCTCTAAAAATCTTTTAAATAAACAATCCAAGAAGATAAATCACTCTTTGGTTAAACTGCTCAACTTGACGTTCACACACTTAAGACCTAATCTGTGCTGAAAGGTCACACATGGGCATTCCTTTACTTTAACAGGTCACAATCAGCTGTTTATAAGCACACAAGCCTAAAGTCCAGAAAATATGCTCCCAAAACTTCAGAAGAAGCCTCGCAATTTCATTACAGACTGTACTGCGGGTGTACTTCTCAAACATAATGGAAGGATAATAAAAAATAATTTTTCCATTCCACTGGCATACAGCTGCATATCTCTGCTTGCTCGGTCAGGCCCTTCTGCTTATGTGATATGATGATTATCCAGCTCAAGCTCGAGGTGTGTGTGGATCGGCTCCCACCTGTGCAGAGGTAATTACAGTTTCGCTCCTCTCCCACAGTTATTGGGAACACGACCATAACTCTGAAAGTGAGACACTACTTAACCACACATAGACCTGCCGAATATAGCGCAACACACCTGCAGACTCACACTCACGTATTCCCCCTGCACACACGTACAGAAACACCATTCTTACAAGCACATATGCGCTTAAAGTTGGCCTCATTTTGAGGGATTTATTGCATTCTAATAAGCATCAATGTGATTTAATACAGCAAGTTATATTCATTTTTACAGAACAATTTAAGACTCCTGGAATCTGTAAAACAGTAGTGAAAATGATTCAGTGTAGAAAAATATATTAAGTAGCATAATCAGCATATCCCCACCAGCAAACAAAGACACTCTTTAGCTTTATCATTTTCCGAGGGACACGCTTAATCTTTGAACTGCAAGAATCTTAAACATGTTCCATAATTTACCCATGCGAGAGTTCAGAGGTAGACCACAGGAAATGAATAAACACCAGTCCAAATAATTCAAAGGAAAAACCTGGAAGACTTGCTCGAGAGCAACAGTTTGTGCTTGCACATGAAAATCAACTGTTTAGAGAAGTAAAAGGACTATACATGTACTACGGTTAACAGACAGAACTTGACATGATTGATAAATAAATCTCAAAATATATAATTTCAAAATCCATTACACATAAAGATAATTTTTCACTTATCCACCAGTCAAGATAACATTTTCTGAAGGCTTATCATCGACACGTCTTATGACATTTATTGCATTGCCACATTCTCATACATAGCTACAGGCCAACAAATTATTAAGAACTTAAAATTCTTATTTCATGAGTGGCAAACATGTTTCTACAGTCCATGTTTCTGACGAGTCAAAGCCCCTCAGGTGATGTTATTCACTCATCACAGTACAATGTGTGTCATGCTGCATTTCCCGTCAAGGGTGTGTTCATAAGGGTGTGTTTGTGAATCCAGCCTGACAGCCTAACAATGAAAATGGAAAGGCACACTCCCACTTTAACAAGAGCAGAAAAAAGTCCAATTATTCAAATGAACTGATTTAAGGGAATGAATTCTGCTCTGAATTTAAAAGATAATGGCCAATTGTGAGGGAGTGTGAGCAATGTGAGCCAACAAGCTTTTTGTTGGAGGAAATTTGGCCCCAGTTTCAAACAGATATTTAAATGCTCTTCAGCACTTCCTCCCTGACCAGTGTCGAGCTGGTGTGTCCAGTATGCAAAGCAGAAATTTGACACCGGCATCACTCCATAACTAATCGGCTTTCAGAATCTATTCTAACCAATCTAATGGTCACTTTATGAACACACCCACTATTTACACACTCAGACAGACACAAAGAAAATGCAGTGTCATCCAAGCTAATTACATAAGTCCATTAACATTTTTAATCCTTGGATTTTCTTTTAAAAATATTTTTTGCATTACAAGATTGTTTCTCCTGTGACAACATTATAGTTTGATTCCTTTGTGCTGGTTCAGTGTATCCCAGAAAAATATCTACTTCAAACAGGGAATTTGACTGTGTCCTGGTTTGTTGCTGTTTTGTTTCCGTTGCTGTTGTTCATCGTCTCCCAGCCTCCGAGTCTCCCTCGAAGGCCCTGTTGTCATAGCGATGTTGTTGTCTCTCTGGGTCAGGGCTCACTGGGTCAGTCAGTGGCACTTCATACATGGGTTCTCCTCCTGTCACTGTGATCACAGTGACATCTGGTGGCGACTCAGCAGGATGGCTTTCTTTTACTTCCTCCTCGACCCCCAGGGCCTTCAGGATGTCGCACTTACACATGGGGCAGGTCCTCCTCTCCAGCAGCCAGGGCTCGATGCAGGCTTTGTGGAAGATGTGATCACATGTAAGCACCGTCACCACCTCCCCCGCCCTGTAGTTTTCGATACACACGGCACACATATGGGAGTCAGAGGTGGTTTCCTCATCCCCTGTCTTGAGTGTGCGCACATGCAGACGCCTGATCGCCTTTTTAGCCTCAGATTTCAGCTTCCTCTCGGTGCGCCTGTGCATGCTCAGGCTGTAAATCCGGTTTGCGGAGATAAACACAAAGTAGGCGATGGAGGCTGCTGTCACAATGAAGAAGGCGATGGACAGGAAGTAAAGCCAGTATGTGTCTATCCAGGGTCCATGAGGGCTGCCTACATCAATAAGCATCTGCACTTCTGTCCCATTCATCACCAACTTGACAACCTCCATGCCCTGAGAGTTGCCAATCATGATAGCCACAATGCCAGCTGCATCCGAGTGTGCCATGTGAGTGGTGCTGTTGCCACTGCCATCCACATTATACACCACCACACCAGCTGCTCCTTGACGTTTGGCAGCATTGATCTTCTCACTGAAGGTGCAGTTGCCCCTTTTAACCAGCGCTATCCAAGGCGGTGAGCTGGAATTGCGGCTGTAGATAGGACCTGGGCCACAGCCTTTGGGGTCTCCCTTGGGAAGCGTTACAATGCCTGAGGCTTTCTCCAGGGGAGAGTTACGGCCATACACCCCACATTCACAGTATTTGTCCTCACTCTTATTGTGGCTGTTAACATAGCTTATTTCCACCACGGCAGTCCAAAAAACCAAGGCAGCTGAATAGTGAACAAGCCCCGACAAACACAGCAGAAGCAGCAGACAGTGTTGTGTCTTCTTACCCATGGTAACGCTCTTCTTAAAACAACAGCAAGCCCTCTGTTAGCTTCTTTAGCGTCTTTAAAACTCCTTTGTTCGTCCTAGTTCCTGGTTTGTTCGAGCAACAGTGGTCTGAACACAGCTACGGTTTCACCCAAGCTGCTGTCTGCCGTAATCTGATACGAGCCTTTGGTAACACAACACGAGCTATGCGTCAGCCACTCACCTCTCGTTATCTTCCTGAACCTTGAACACTGAGCACTCCTCACAGAGGGCAGGGTGCTGGTATTCAACAAGTTGAAGTACACCAAACACACAGACCTGTGCAGTTTCGAGAGCCAAGGAACAACATGCGAGAGGGCAAGACGCGATAAGCAAATGATAAGGATAATTCCACGGACATAGGTCAATAACACAGAGCAATCCTGTGAAACTAATAAAAGCTGCTGAATTCCCCTTGTGTAATGATGAGCAAAGCAACTCGACCAGTTTTTCTAGCTAGGCTTGTTTCCTTCCCCTATTTCTGCGCCTGAGATCACTGTTGTGAAAAGCAAACTGATGAGTATTACTCCTCTGCCTTGTGGTTGTTTACTCTGAAAGACAAGCACTCTGCTTCTGGTACACATTTAAACAAACATACACATTATAAATGCAACCTTTAAGTTGCTTTAAATTTGGTAACATCATATTATAGAGGCTTTCACTGTTTGGATACCTGGAGGCACTTAAAGAGCTTTATTCCACACAGCTCCACGTAGCAGTGACAACTGAGATGGAACAGGGCATTGTTGAGTTTCCATTGTATCCTCTTTCACACAAGTGAAAGCACACACACACACTGAGAGAGGCCTCCAATGACAAACGAGATGGAGATGTTTCTTGCCAAGCTACTGTTTTACCTTACTTCTCCAACACACACTGCAGTACAGAGGCCTCTCTAGAATGTGCCATTAAATAATTTATCTCTATGGGAAAAAAATCTGTAAATAAAAAGGCGCCTGGTATTTATTCTTAGTGTGGCTGCAGCTCACAGCTCTTGATAACAGGAACAATGGTGCTGCTTTGACCCTTGAATTCCTGAAACTCAAATAATTACCTAGACACAGCAGAAAGTAAAGCCCAGTGTGAACCCCATTAATACCATATTAACTACAGCAGGGAAATGTTTTGTCTTTCTGCATTTAAAAAAGTGTTTTACTATAATGGTGTGAATTCAAGGAATCACAGTTTCAAGATATCTTTTTAAAGACATCCTCTAAAACTTTCTGGTCCAATACTGACATCTACTGGTTACATAAGGGTGTAGTCAAAGACAAAACAAACTGCTGCAATCACTCAGAAGTGCAGGCCTGAACACTGGAAACTGTAATAAAGTAATTAACAGTAATAAATGAAATCGGCGCTGCACCATATGCAAAAAAAAAAAAAAAAAAAAAAAAAGACTGTGATTATTTTGGCAGGTATTGCCATTGATATGTGATGATTGATAATGATATGGGTCGCAATTTTACTGGAAATGGTAATTTTCGCATATCATTTCACTAAAAAATATATATTAAAATGATGATAATGTGATTTTTGTGCTGGGGTCTGAACCAAACAAGCATCCTCCCTTACATCTGAATATGATTCGTAGGCCGAGGCATCTCTGTAGCGCCACAACACTTCATTTATAATATGCAATGACACATTTTTCCTTTATCAAAAAGCTCCTGACTTTGGCTATTTTAACTGGCCATATTGCGGTTTCGATAATACCTCCATTAATTGTGCAGCCCTATCTGATATAAGTGAATGTCATGGATGCAGATGATTTTATCCAAAAAAATATTATGTCATTTCAGTTTTATACTATATTGTTGGCCAGCCTGGTGATGAAATAATGTCAACATATTAAAATACCATGAAGAAAAAAATTGAAAATTAAAATGCCATTAAAGATAAATAAAGTCACATCCTCTGCAGATCTGAAAAGTTTACTACTAAATGAAAAAATAAGACAAATAAGAGACAAAAATAAAAATTTTAAAAGCAGCTCAAAAGTTATGTCCTTCACTTAGTAATAAAAAGCGGCATTATGAAGTAAAAGAGAGAAGAAGGATGATGTACAGGATTATTTAACAATGACATTCCATATTCATGTTTGAATTTATAGGATGTGTTTCGTAATGTTTTATCTATTTATTTACATACTCAACACTCTGGATCTCCATAACATCCTGCATGATGACACAGAGCAGCGCAGCTACTCCCTTAATGTCAGAAAGTAGTAAAACTACAAGGTGACTGACACAAGCCACAGAACCAATCTCATTATACCACACAGGGGCGCCATTTACTCACTCTTGTCTATTATTTGACAACAAACAGCACCTTTTAATTTAATGTCATCCATCACAGCAAGAGAGAGCGTGTGCAGTCTAATTCAGCTGATGTGCTGAGCCTACTAATGCAATCAAAATGCCAAGTACACTTTTTATCAATTCATTATTTGGTTAACTTCAAGAAATAATCCTTTGCATTCATTTCACTTGTTACTTCGTACAGCACGTGCAATCTTTACAATTTAGTGCAGGGTCATTAACAAAAATGAAGCAAAGCAGCTTACCTCGTGTTCTGAAAGGTCTGTCTGTGGTGAAGACAAGCTGTCCATCTATTGATGTCTCCTGAGTGTTCCCTGGTCCCTGGATCTGGGGGCAACTTGGGGCATGTCCAAACAAGCCCGAGACCCCTTCACTCTGCAAACACACACACACACACACACACACACACACACACACCTATGTGTTACATAAGTCTACTTGTTAGGTTTCTAATAAGAGTTGTAATATAGGCTGAGTAGATTATAGCCTATAGTATCCATACATTGTAACTGTAAAGTTACAGTCTTAAGTCTTAAGTTATTGTAGATGATGTCATATCAATACAAACTAAGCAAGGCTGAAAAGAGAATATTATCCTCAGGTAAAATTACAGTTATTGAAAAGAAACGGTTAAAAAAATGTACTCAAGTTAAAAGTATATCAGTTCAAATGTAGGCTGCTCTGAGTTTCTGTTTTGTATTTATAGAAAGGGAAAGGGGGGTGAAGGGAGGATAAAGAAGAAATTGTATATGATGATGACGTTATGATATGATAGACCTATTAAAGAACATATTTGGGCTACTGCATTAAGATGCCATATTACACAACAGAGCCCTTATGTCCAAACAAACAATATATGTGCATCCTGCACAACCGCCTTCCCAAGTGTAGACTTACCAGAATTAACTAGAAAAGAAGAAAACTCAGGCAGTTAAACAAAAATGACTGACGATAAATGACTAGTGGACACTGCAGCAGGTGCAAAAGCAGAATAAAACATTACCAAGACCAACTTTTTTACTCACCAGCCACTATGGCTTGTGGTTCTCCACTCAGCATTTGCACTAGCCCCTATTTTGTTGTTGGGAAATTAAGCTGTATTTGATTAAAGATGACTATGGTGTGCCATAATTTACTTAAAGAACAATATTTACCCTTTTAAATATAAATGACTTCAGGAAACACCCAAATCAAGACTGCGTAGACTTTAGAACAGTCATCAAATATTCAGCTCTGATAAGGTTCAGTTTAAAGCTCCTTTTGTATGAAAACATGCAACCTAAATGGTTAAACACAACCTACTTTCACTTTTTTTAAAAATTTGAAGAAATAAACGTCTCTGAAAGACATGTAGAGCCTCAGCAGCAATAACAGCCTATCACAGATATATCGGGATCTGCTTATATGTTGTCTGATATGCACCAATATGAAACATTTAGTTTTATAACAGAATATAATGGAGAAACAGATCTTTGAGTAATTTATAATTATCAAATTCTCAACAATGTTTAGTGTTGCAATGCACTGACGTCATTAAACAATAAAATTCATTGTTAGACTGTAAATTATAATACTTTCAATACATACTTTCATCACAAGTGTTTGCACAGTTGCATGTATACAGATATATATATCAGCCAATATATCAATATTAGATTTTTTTTAATCCCCAATACCCGTACTGGCATTGGCCTCAAAAATTCCAGTATTGGTTGGGCTCTGATATCATACAGGATGTATATATAGGCTATATGCAAGTGCTGGGTACTGAGGTAACATTTTACCCACTAGCAACTATTGTGATTACAAAAATAAAACAATAAATACAAAATAAAACATTCAAACATACTGAACAAACACTTTCCCAAAAGTCAACAGGTCACAACAGGCGAACACTGAAAAGCGTCTTTTATGATATGAAACTGAAAATATAAAATATATATAACAAAAAAAGCAATTGGCATTAACCTTGGCTATATGCCAATATTAATACCACCTGCTTCAGTTATCTTTTTATCCTGTTGTGCTTTTGTGTCTAAAGGCTGGTTGATTCTGGATTGTTATTCTTCGTCCTGTGTGTCATCTGTGTGATGCCATTAAATGTGTGTTAGCATGTTGCATGTGTTTACGTTGACATACCCTTCAATGATGGAGCAACGTTGACATACTGTCCTCGTCCTCTCTTACAATTGCTGTTGTAGCTGACAGAGAACCCGCAGGTGGGTCTTCCAGCTCCAGTGTTTCATTTGCGTTGCCATGGTGTTACTGATTCGTGCTAAAGGCAGACAGACATCAGTGTCTGGGCGGTACTCGGCTTGTAACCTTTGGTTCCGCATTACAATCATTAATCTAGCATTACATACTGGCGACTTCGTGCAGACACACACAAAATGGCTGGTAAAAGTTACTGTGTTATGGGCCACTGCTGAATTCTACCCGCATGTGACGGGTGGGCGTTTAACGTTACTACTGACAACATGGACGTGTAGGCTACGGCTATGTACAATATAAACTCAGTGGTGGCTACAGCCACAAACACTCATAGCAAAGCGTTGTGTGTTGTTGTGGCTTACTCACCTGTCAAAACATCATTCTGAGAGCTTTGGGCACTGCGACGTCCTCCTCAAGCTGCTCCATGATTATCATTAGCTTGTTGCTAACATAACGGTCGTTTAGTCTCTGTAGGGTTAGCTCCACAACAACAGATGGGCCTCCCACATCTTAGTGAGTGTAAAAGTTCCTCAGTAAATAGTTACTGACTAAACTTAGAGCAAAAATGTCATAGTCATGGTTTGGGTTTAAATTCATAGATTTTTGTAAGTTTCGGGGGGAAAATAAGTTACTTCTCCCATTCCTCAGCTCCTCTTCATTGCGACGTCGCAGGTGTGTTTGATTGGAGTCACGTGACATGGTGGCCGGGAGGTGCTTAAAAATCACTGCTTAATTAAGGTAGCAAACTTCATATAAACGGTCAGGCCTGACCAGTGTGGTGTTATGTAGAAATATGATGACGAGGCGACGGACTGTATTCTGTTAACTTTAGTTACACGACTCATAACACTGGACTACTACACTGTGTATGTACTAAACCTGGAGCATACACTACAACAAGGGTCCGGTCCCGCGCCCATCACTTCCTGTGTTGACGTCACTTAGGTATCCTTATGCCTTAGACTGCATTAAATAGTACCGTTACATTACAACCAGTTACAACATGCAATCTTTTTACAATATTTTTATCTTAATTACTCAAAAATAAAAAATAAAAGGTCAAGTTTTTAATGAAAAGAAAATATATATATATATATATATATATATATATATATATATATATATATATATATATATATATATATATATATGTGTGTGTGTGTCTGTGTATAAACAGTCGGTGGAAAGTTTCCACCTTCAGGCTGGTAAATATTTAAATGTAATTTTCTGTCAGCTGTGAATGTGTGTGTGTGTGTGTGTGTGTGTGTGTGTGTGTGTG